>NC_056726.1:896645976-896690976 GCF_019279795.1 Protopterus annectens | reverse complement strand
AAAAGAGAAAAATAGCCACAAATGTGCATTTAGACTAAAAAGCTTGTTCTGTCATGCAGGTGAATGGCAGGCTGCAAACAACATGGCCACTGAGTAGTGGTTGCTAAGGGGAGGAAGCTCAGTGTGAGAGATGTAACCAAGCATTAGTAGGCAATCCTATGCAAATGAGGATAAGGATAGTGAATCCCAATTTTCCCTGGCATGTGAGTGATGTCCCTAGAGTGTAAGTCTAGGAGTAGGGTAGTAGTCGAGTAGAAGATAGGTGACATCATGAGGAGGTATGTCTGAAAGACTGTAAGGTGATTGGAGCACAGTGGCTTGTGTTTGCCCTGAGTTGCTCAGGATTGCAAGAGGCGTGTTCACAGTGGTACTAGCTGAAAACAAGAAACCCAAGGCATACGCGGTGGATATATCTGACAATTCTTGCAAATGTGCTTACACTGGGTGCGCACGTGTGCTCGCGTATGTGGGCGTGTGGGCATGTGTGTGCCCATGTGCGCTTGTTTGCGCGCCACTGCCCCTTGTGAAAACAGAAAGGGAAAAAGTAAGGAAAAGAAGTAGTAGGAAGTTAACCAAGGAGAACTAGCAGAGCTGCCAGGTGAAATATATCAGAATCAGCCAATTACACAGGCAGTCGACTAGCCCAGCACAGCCCAGCACTTTAAACACTGCAAACAGCAGTCTAACCTGTTTTTTTCACAAGAACTCTGCTGCAACACTGCAGTATACAAAGAGTGAAAACTTAAAAAGCTTAAGTCTGACAAAATGTTAGGGGCTGCTATTGCTATCATAAACCAACATGTGCAAGGTGCTGAGGGTGGTGATGTTGTCAATGCTGCTGAGCAACCCACAGTGAGGAGACGGAGAAGAGTGTACAGACCCAGGGTAACCTACCAGGGGCTACATGAGCTGGAGATAGTGGAGCGCTCTAGAGTGGACAGAGACCTCCTGCAGCAAATTGTTGAGCTGTGCTGGCCACACCTCACACACTGAGCCAACAGAGGGGAACCCATCATAGTGGATACCAAGGTATGTGTTGGCCTATGAATACTAGCTACAGGTACCTTCCAGAGACCAACTGGTGATATGATGGGGGTTTCACAGGCATCAGCATCCAGAGTACTGCACCATTTCCTGGATGCCATGTCAGCACATATCGGTGAGCATGTATATTTCCCCAATTCCCATCAGGCATTGGCCAGCAATATGAGTCTTTTCCACCAAATAGCAGAATACCCTGAGGTGGTGGGTGCAATAGACTGCATGTACATACACATCAAAGCACCACCCGGTGAGCAGGGTAGTGTCTACATCAACCCACAAGGGCTTCCCCTCCATCAACTGCCAGGTCATGTGCGATGCCCAGGGCATAATAATGAATGTGTGTGCTGGTTGCCCTGGAAGCTATAATGATTCCCACATCTAGCATCTGATGCAGCTATACCAGAGATTTGCCAGTGGGGACATCCCTGATGGTCACCTAGTGGGGGATGCTGGATATGCACTGGAGTCATGGCTGATGACACCCATCAGAAATGCACACACACCCGAACAAGAACTCCATAATGAGGCACATGCACAAACAAGAAACATTATTGTGCGTGTGTTTGGAATGCTCAAGTCATGGTTCCGGTGCCTGGACACATCTTATGGAGCCTTGCAGTACTCACCAACTACATGTACCCAAATTGTCATGGTATTTGCCATGCTACACAATATGATCCTGTGAAAACAGCTGCAGCAGGAACCGCATGGGGCAGGGCCAAACAGCCCCCCACCATTGCCAAGGCCTGCACAGGCACAGCATGATCCGGAGGAGGAACAACCTGAGCCTGCCCCAGTAGGCAGAATGAGGCGTGCCCAGTATGCCCTGGCCTTGGCAAAGAGGCAACGCATAGCACATACACTGACTCAGTAGGAACCCTGGAAATTACACCTCTCTCTGACTTGCACATACAATAAAAGGGATGCCTAACTTGACACTACCTGTTTTCAAACATGTATAGGGAGTGCACTATGTACATCCAACATAGGCAGCCCTGCAGCACCACCTGAGGCATGATTGCCTTATTTTAAGCAATATAAAGTGCTGTTAAGCACATTTTACCACTATTTAGCATATTTAAGCACAATTGCGTGGAGCTGCACACCGTGCAAACTAGCTCAACGTTGGGCAACGTTGGGCAAAGTCAGGCAAAGTCAAGCAAAGTCGGGTAAACATGCTCACACCTGCTTTACTGTTCCTTAACCAGTCAGGTCTGCCCAGCAGGAAAATAAAAAGCAGTGACAGGGCTCGAATTCAAGATACTGTGTACTATAGTCACAGTACTGAACCACTAAGCCATGACTGCATTTCACTGGCACAGACACAGCAGGGCAATTGTAGACTAATGCAAACACAAACAATTGCTGTATCATGCCCTCTGAACTTACCCCAAGGCCTATGCAGACAGATAACAGCAGGCCAGGCAGTGTGATGTGGGTTGGGTAGGCTATGAAGTCACAAACTAATATACATGAAATTGGAAGCTAAATTATGTAGTACAGTAGTATGCCTCAAGCCAGTATGATAAGCAACAGTACAGTCTGAAATGGAGTACCTGACATAGCAGGGCAGGCCTAGCAAATGTGTATAAGTGTCAGGTGAACCCCTCATCCTATGTACACCCACAGTAACAATCAGATGTGCCCCCTGGGTAGAAATATACAAATAATAGCTGTCCTCCCTCTATATAGAAATGTTGATAAGTCTATGCAAAGCGACTCATGGAAGCCCTGCAGGCACAGCATTCTTCCTGTCAATGTACAACACAAAGGTGAGCCCTGAAGTAAAAAACAACTTGATTTTTCACACACATATAGTATATATGTCCATACTGGGCATGCTCACACACTTAAATAAACAAAGCAAATAGTCAACAACATACTGAAAGGTCATACTGGGCATGCTCACACACTTAGGCCATGTCTGAGTACAGCAGTGGGCC
This sequence comes from Protopterus annectens, assembly GCF_019279795.1. Lineage (NCBI taxonomy): Eukaryota > Metazoa > Chordata > Ceratodontiformes > Protopteridae > Protopterus > Protopterus annectens. The sequence continues at coordinate 896,687,989 of NC_056726.1, read as the reverse complement.
ACACATATGTGGCAGTGGCAGTTCTTACCCCAGAAACTTGTCACTATTCACCAATCCTGCCTTGCACACACAGTTATATGAAAACAGACCCATATAATAAATTAGACTCCTGTCATAATCAAACTATGTACTACAAGTACTGAAGTTGTTCAGAGAAAGTGAAAATTCAAAGAAGATCAATAAATCTCCGATCAGTATCATCAATAAACAATGAGCACTCCTAACATTATCCAATCCATGCTCTGGCAAAAATATTGTCAAATAGTCCATAAAGAACCATGAAGCTTTCTTTTGCATTGTCATATATATCAATGTAAACACATATATGTTCTGAGCCAGTGCAAACTGTAAATGAATACATGTACATGACTGACACTGCCAACATCTTGTCAGAGAGGTTCATACATATTTACCCCCCTCTCACTGACAAAAGGGCCCATTATCATACCTGGAGAGTGTGAAAACCCAGAAATCACATACACAATGGTTAAACAGCACTTTCCAAACCTAAAAACACGGCGTCTATGGGATGACATGGTTTCCCTAGCTGTGTCATATGTGAACTCCAAAACAAACAGACCCTGCACCTGAACAGTCTGTTGAGACTCACCCTCTGTACAGGATATGAAACTGTTGAATGCGTTACAGCAACATGTGGCACACTCCACAAGTGTTGGTGCACAACAGACCATAGAAACTATTGTCTTATAAGCCTATTAAGCCTGATCTGTAAGGCTATGGAGTCCATCATGATGGAATTCATAAACTGAGCTATTGTGACCCTACAAACACCCAACCCTATCAATTTTGGTTTGGTCATGTGCATATCATGTGACTGTTTTCAAAGCAGTCACCCAGGACATACATCAATGAAATGAGGTACACACATCCCACATAGACCATGAAAAGCCCTTTTTCAACATCCCAGATACATGTTGTATCCACAAAATCAACAACCAGTGCAGAAATATGTATGTCATCTAATGGATTGCCAACTGGGGCACAGATAGATCCCACAAAGTAAAAATTGTTGTCTCCTGTTCAAGCTGGTAACAACTGCTGTCCCCCATGGCTCAGTCCTGGGACCCCTCCTGTCTGGTGTATACTTTTCAGAAATACAGTCAAACACACGAGGGCTATGTTTAGCAAAGTTTGTGGATGACTGCAAAAAAGTTGTCATAATCAATGTTTGGGACAACAGACATCCTTAAAAAGGGTCTCAGTCAGACATATGTGGTGTAAAAATCATGGCCTCGAGTTGCAGTCATACAAATACCACATAGGTGCCAACACCCTAAATATGTAGGTGAGAACAAGGGATCTATGGGCACATGTGGATAGTCATCTCCACTTCCAGAAACATATTCACAAAGTGGTTAGAAAATCATGCTATGTGTTCCCACAATCTGCCAAAGTCTTTGCATGTAGGTCAAAGGAGGTTCCGTCTACTCATCAGTCATCAGACCCATCAGAGAGTACCACAACACACTTGCGATGAATCTGACTGTGCACCCTCAGCAGCTGGAAAGACCACTGAAGTACCTCAACAAGAGGATTATTGGCCTCAAACAGTTGCCTCATGCAACAAGACTGCATATAACTCAATCTGTACTCTGTTGCATACTGTCTACTCAGGAGATCTCTGCCCAACAGACAGGTCCATGTCCAATGCAGAACTGATGTACATGCGCTATCTGAAATAAACCCAAGCTCACTGTACCACATGCTCTAGGGATATCATCATCACAACATTAAATCGAACATGTTGGAGGGACACATTACTAACTCACAGACTTCCCTTGCTTTGGAACTGGCTCCCAACCGACATTAAGCCGAGACCCTCACTGACACTCTTCCAGAGGAGCCTTGATGAATGTATGTGAAACTGAACTGTCACACCATGGATCACTTCATCAGCTCTATTACACAGAGGCCTAGGGAACTAACTCCATGGGTGATGACAGCTGCATCCTCTGGCCATACTAATATATGCCTTCAGGCAGATAGCCTATTACCTACCTATGTACCTCTATATATATATGTAGGGGGAACACAGTATAATCAGCCAAAGATGGATGGGCAGAGATGTGTGTAAGAGGGTGACCATGACAGGGAGCCATCTAGGACCATCCTATCCAGCACACATCCTAGTGGCACGAAAGTATGATATTATCTCTATGTGTACATAACAGCCACAAGTATCTGTAAGCATTACAGTGTATGTGGTCCATGTGCCTGCTGTACAACATGACTGTACAATGAAGTACACATCTACTATCTGTAGACATGTACCTCTCACATAGGTTCATAGGTATGTAGTAGACTATCTCCACAAAGGCATATATCAGCCTACGCAAGTTGGGCAGCTTTCACCACACCATTGGGTAGTCTCCCAAGGCCTAGTTCTAATAGTTAGTACCCTAAGCCCCTTTATAGTGGGGCTGCTTATGTGATGCCTGGCATGAATTGTCTGTTTGCCATCCACTCATCAAGGTTCAAGTTGAAGAGTGTCAGCAAGGGGTTCTGTCTGATGTACATTGGGACTCTGTTCCACAGTAAGGCAAGTGTCTGGGTTGGTACTCTATCCCACCAGCATGTTGTATTCATTGTTCTGATGAGGTTCATATCCCTGGAATGTGTAGGGTGACTCAATGTTGTTATGTGTAGATGGAACATGTTCAACAGTTATGTGTTGGACATGGCTCTGTATGTTAGGCAGAGTGTCCCTCTGAGTAGGTAGTACGCAACGAAGAACAGATTTAGTTTTACCAGTCGTTTTGCATAACACAACTGTTTGAGGCCAGTAATCTTCTTGGTGAGGTACCTATGTGGTCTTTACAGCTGCTGGATATGCTAAGTCGAGTACATCCAAAATGGTGCACTGTACTCAATGATAGGTCTGATAATGTAAGAGTAGAGTGCCAACACTACCTCTTTGGATCCTGATGCAAACCCTTTGTTGATTAGGTGGGCCACATGGGATCACCCAATCACTTTGGCAACATGGTTGTCAAAGGAAAGATGACTATGTACATGTGTCTCCAGATCCCTTATCACCTTGTCATTTTTAAGGGGGTAACACCCATGCGGTAGTTTGTGGGTATTGTGTTTTCAACAAAGAGGATCACTATGCATTCCTCCACAGTGAGCTTGAGGCCATGATTCTGACACCACACATCTGTCTCATAGAGTCCCTTCTGGAGAATATGTCTGTCTTCCGGGGAATCTATTATGGCAAATACTTTGCAGTTCCCAGCAAACCTAGTCAACCACAACTCTCCTGTGTTGGCATGTACATTTGAGAAGTCTATACCAAACAGGAAACAGGAAGGACCCCAGGACTGAATCCTGGGGGACACCAGTCGTTACCGGTGTAGAGTCTGAAATGTAGCCAGCAACTCGTAACGTGTGGGATCTATCTGTGAGCCAGTTTGCAATCCATCTTGTGATGTATGGATTCATGGCCAGATTGGTGAGTTCATCTATGATACCTGACTGGGGAATGGTGTCAAAGGCCTTAGCAAGGTATAGGTAGGCTGTGTGGAGCTCATTTCAATCATCTGTAGCCTGGGTAACTGTCAAAGAAATCTCCCAGTTCAGTAGGCGTGGTCTGCATTTGATGAAGCCAAACAGGGTGTGCTCAACTGTGTGAAGGTTCCCAATCTCTGTATTGTTGACTTCCATTATGATTGGCTCCATTGCCTTGCAGAACACACTCGTCAGGCTCATAGAGCATGAATGCCAAGGGGTATTTGTGACCCCACCCCTGTGGAGTGTGAAGAACATTGCTGTGCAACATTCTATGGGCACATATCCTGTAGAGAGCGTGTAGAGAGAAGTGTAGGTATCCTTGATGAATATGGATACATCCTCACCCTATGTGCTATGATTCAGGTTCTGATGCTGGAAGGTATGGAATGAGTAGTATCCTGGTAGTGCTGGTGTGCTTTCTGGAGCCTTGAACTAGGTTACTGATACTGCACAGATATCAATATTCTCCATAATGAGAAGTGCCTCGAGTGTGTGCATCTTGAGGCTGAGACTTCTGGCAATGAGTAGCATTTAGCTTACTTTGTGGTTATTTGTGTTGGTTACAGGGTTTGGTTTGTCCTGTGTGACCGGTGTTCCACACCTGACGTCAGCGCCTTATTGGTCCCATCAGACCATAAGCTAATTACCCTACATATCCACATCCTGGACCCACACCCCCATTAAGGAAACCATGTTAAAAATGTCTCCAAAGCCAACATCATGCTTCTTAAGACAGAAGTGCTGAACTGCAGGACACCCATGCAGATGGACAATACAGTTACAACTACTGAATCCTTCTCAATTTCACTGACTACATGCATCGTGCTATCCCAAACAGAACCAAGATGCTATCCTCCAAGAAAAGGAAGCCAATCTGGTGTTCCCCTGCCATAAACAAACTGCACAACAGAAGGAAAATACTGTTGCAAAAGAGGGTAAAATCTCATGACGGTGGAACTCTATGGTCCACATCAGTAAGAAGCTGTGATCCATGATACAATCCTCCAAAGCTAGTTATGAAAACAAAATCAACACTGATTCTAAAGACAATCACAAAGCATTTTATAGCTATGTCAAGAATCTCAATGGCAACACTCAGATCTGCTCTGAGTTACAGCACGATGGCACTAAATATACAGACCCAGCTGATATTGCCAACATCCTGGCAGATAGGATCAGTGCTAACTTTAATCCCCTGTCACCCATGAAAGAGCACATCTCTATAACGGAAGACTGCAAAGTTGCTGTCATCATGGCTTCACAGGTAAAAAACACTCTCCAAAGCCAGGAATACAGCATCCATGGGACCAGATAACATCCCAGGCTGTGTTCTACACAAATTACAGAACGGACAGGCACCACACCTATGTACCATGTACAGACAAAGCCTCTCATCAGACGTTGTGCCTGCTGAATGGCTCACAGTGACGGTTATCCCACTACACAAGGGGGAGCCACCATAGACCTCAGGAACTAGCGCCCCATTAGCCTGATGAGCCTGATCTGCGAGGCCATGGAATGTATCATCATATAACTTATCAATAAAGACATTGGTAATCTCCAAACTCTGGACCACAACCATGTTGGATTTGTAAAAGGCAGATCATGTCTCCTAAACCTGATAGATGTCATTGAAGCAGTCACCAGAACCATAGACAAGGGTAAGGTGGTTCACACAGCCTATGTAGATCTTGCCATGGCTTTCAACACCATCCCCCACTCTGGAATTATAGATAAACCCACTAAACTAGATATAAATCGGTATGTCACAAGATGGGTTGCCAACTGGCTAACTGACAGAACCCACACTGTGAAATTAACAGACTCCAAGTACGACATTGGACCAGAGACAAGTGCAGTACCACAGTGTTCAGTCCTGGGTCCTGTCCTGTCTGGTATCTACTTCTCTGAAGTAAACTTTAACATGGAAGTTCTGTAGCTAATGAAGTTTCTGGATGTCTGCAAACTAGGAGCCATAATCGAAACTACTGAAAATATGGACATCCTACAAAAGGGCCTCGCTGAGACAGATGCCTGGTGTGAAAGCCATGGCCTCAAGCTCAATGCCAAAAAGTGCATTGTCATCCCCTTTGGTAAAAACTCTGCAGCCATGAACTACAACATAGGCAGTAGTATACTTAACACTGAAAGTGTAATAAGAGACCTTGGGTAACAGGTGGACATTGGTCACACCTGTGATAATCACATCCCCGCAGTAGTCAGGAAATCCTTCTACATGACACACCTCATCAGAAAAAGGTGTCTCATGCAGAATAGAAGAGGACATTGTTCCCCTATACTCATCACTCACTAGATCCATAATAGAGTACAACACCCTTTTTGCTATGTACCTCACAAGACATCTACAACAACTGGAAAGCCTGCAGAAGTACCTCATAAATAGCATTAGCGGCCTGAAATACATGCCATACACAGACCATCTAAAAATGTTCCAGCTGTACTAACTCACATATCACCTACTCAGAGGTGATCTCTACCTAACATACAAAGCTATGTCAAACACAGAGCTGTTGGACATGCTCCATGTAAAACACTCACAATCCCTCTGATCTTCGGCCCCAAAACCCAGAGTGAAATAAAAAAAGAAGTGACGTATCCATTTACCATATGGATACCCACACCTTCAGTTTAGTGGCACAGCATGAGGCCTTGGATACCATGCAAGTGCAACTAACATTGGGCAAAGCTGCTTATCAGATTGTAGCCTGCTACAAATCACCTACCTTGTCTCAGGAACCTCACTCAGTATTCCTGAGAACAGTGGAAAATATAAAGGTCCTACCAAACACCATTATATGAGGAGATTACAACTACCAAAACACTGACTGGGAGAATTACTCGTGTACAACGTCCTTTGCCCAATGCTTTCTAGAGTTTAAAAACTCAAATGCTCTGGAACAGCTGGTCACCATGCCCACTAGAGGTGACAACATACTGGACCTGATCATCACCAACATGGGGTACTAGTGTTCCACAACAGAGATAAACCCCTCACTGGTAATATCAGATCATAAAGTAATCACACTGGACATCCACATCATTCCCCCCTCCCCCAACAGTCAAGGAAACCACTGTGAAGAAAGTTTCTAAAGCAAACAGCACACTTCTCAAGACCCAAGTGGAAAGTTCAAAAGCACCCTTGCTATAGTATAATGCTATACAATCTGCAGAATAATTTACAAGTGCATTCTATGAGCATCTACAGGGATGCATGGATTGAGACATGCCAAATAAAACCAAGATGCACTCCTCCAAAAATAGGAAACCAATCTGTTTGTTGTCGCACATAAATAAGCTATACAACAGAAGAGGGGCACTAACACATTATAGAGCAAACTTCACATAAGGAAAGGCATCACTGATCATTATTTGGAAGAAACAATGATCACTCATAAAATAATCCAAGGCCAGTTTCTGAAGACAAATTGCCAAGGAATGTAAGAATAACAGCCACAAAGCCTTCATTAGCTACATCAAACATTTAGGTGGCAACTCTCAAAAATGCTGTCAGCTACTGCAAAATAGAAAAAAGATACACTTAACCAACTTACATTGCCCACATCCTGGGGGACAAGTTCAGTGCAAACCCCCCCCACATCACCCCCAAAAGGGCCTGTGTCCATCCCAGAAGAATGCAGAGCACTAGACTTCATGGACATGCAGGTAAAAAAAGCTCTCTCCAAAGCTAAGAACACAGCATCAATGCGACTGGATGGTGTCCCAGGCTGTGACTTACACCAGCCCCAAAAGGAACTACACCCTCACCTACATTCACTGTCCAGACTCAACCTTACCACAGGCTATTTACCCAAAGAATGGCATACAGCAACAGTGATCCAGCTCCACAAAGGGGGTGTCACAACAGAACCAGGAAACCATTGCCCTATAGACCTACTCAGCCTGGTCTGCAAAGCTATGGAGCAGATTATCATGGAACCCATAAACAAAGACATTGGGGACCTCCAGACACTGGACTCTACCCAACTTGGCTTTGTCAAAGGTAGATCCTGGCTCCTAAACCTAGTTGACTTATTTGAAACAGTTACCAAGGACATAGATGGAGGTGAAAGTAGTCCACACAGCCCACCTGGACCTCACTAAGGCCTTTTGACACCATTCCCCACTCTGGCATCATGGACAAGCTTACCAGCTTGAATGTTAACAGCTATGTCACAGGATGGGTGGCCAACTGGCTCACAGATCAAATACACATGTTCAGAGTTGCGGGTACCATGTCCGACTCTAAACAAGTCACAGATGCCATCCCACAGGTATTGGTCCTGGGACCCCACCTGTTCAGTAGATACTGCTCACAGGTACAGGCAAGCACGGGAGGAGTATAGCTGAACAAGTTTGCAGATGACTGCTAACTGTGGTCCATAATCGACTCCACGGCTGACACAAACATCCTACAGAAGGTTCTTACAGAGACAGATACCTGGTATCAAAACAATGCCCTCAAGCAGAGTGCCAAAGAATGCATAGTCATCCCCTTTGGATAAAACAAAGTGCACACAAATTACCACATAGGTGGTAATCCAGTATGTACGGAGAATGTAATTATGGCCCTGGGGACCCAGGTAGATAGTAAACTCTCCTTTGAAGATCACATTGCCAAAGTGTCTGCAAATTCCTTCTATGCAGCCCACCTAATGTAACCCACTTTGTCTAGTCTGATGATGTCACCATCCTACAAATATACCTGTGGAAAAGAGAACTCACAGTAATGTGTATAGTGCATTGTGTAAATGTGTGCTGCTGTAGTATCATTAAGTTGTTAGGTAGGGGTTTGAATCCTGCACTTGACAACTATATGAGAGGGTGCGTGTATTTCCTTGTAGAGGAGCAACCTTTTTGGAGACAACTACACCTTAAAAGTGGTATACTTATCTTTGTCAAGTCTGATGCTGTCACCATCCTACAAATATACCTGGGGAAAGGAGAACTCCCAAAATTGTATATAGCGTGTTGTGTAAGTGCATACTGCTCCAGTATTGTTAGGTAGGGGTTTGAATCCTGCATTTGACAACTATATGAGAGTGTGTGTGTATCTCCTTGTAGAGGAGCACCCTTTTTGGAAACAACTACAACACCTTAAAAGTGGTATACTTATCTTTGTCAAGGCTGATGATGTCACCATCCTACAAATATACTTGTGGAAAAAAGAACTCTTAGTAATGTGTATATCGCATTGTGTGACTGCGTATTACTCTAGTATCATTAAGTAATTAGGTAGGGGTTTGAATCCTGCACTTGACAACTGTATGAGCATCTCCTTGTAAAGAAGCAACCTTTTTTGGAGACAACTACAACACCTTAAAAGTGGTATACTTATCTTTGTCAAGTATGATGATGTCACCATCCTACAAATATACCTGTGGAAAAGAGAACTCCCAGTAATGTGTATAGCGCATTGTGTAAATACATACTGCTCTAGTATCATGAGGTAATTAGGTAGGGATTTAAATCCTGCTCAACTCTCAAAGTCAGGAATCCCATTCGGCTTTCCTGAAAACATTGGAGAACATGAAGATCTCTCCGAACACCATTATATTGGGCGACTTCAGTTACCCAAACATTGACTGGGAGCACTACTCAAGCCCCAGCACCTTAGCCCAAAGATTCCTGGAAATTATAAACTCAAATGCTATGGAACAACTAGTCACCACTCCCACAAGAGGGGACAACATACTAGACCTGATCATTACCAACATGGGGACTCTATGCTCCACACCAGAAGTATATCCCTCATTGGTAAGATCAGACCATAAATTAATTTCACTGATGTCCACATCCCGAATTCCCACCCCCCAGCCCAGAAAACCACAGTGAAAAACTTCTCAAAGGCAACTTTCACTTCTCAAAACCAAGTGGAATCCTTCAAGGCCCCAGGGACAGTGGAAACTACAGCCCAAACTGCAGAATCCTATATAAATGCATTCTACGGACATCTCCAGGAATGCATGGATCATGCTATCCCAAACAAAACCAAGGGCCAATCATCCAAAAGGCAGGCGGCCAGTCTGGTGGACCCCTGCCAGATAAACTGTACAACAGAAGGAGGAAGCTACTACATCATACAGCAAAATCCCTAATAGGGAAGGCATCTCTGATCAGTACTAGCAAAAATTACGATCCTCATAAAATCCTCCAAGGCCAGCTTCGAGAGAAAAATTGCAGGACACCAAAGACAATCATAAGGCTTTTTTCAGTTATGTTAGAAACCTGGGATGCAACTCCCAGACTAGTTCAGAGTTGATTCTAAACAACAAAAATACAATGAACCCACAGACATCGCCAATATCCTGGCAGACAGGTTCAGTGCAAACTTCTCCACCCCTCCCCAAAAGATCAAGTATCTATCCCGGCAGAGGGCTGCCTCCCAAACATCTCAGATGCTCAGGTGAAGGCTGCCCTCCAAAGCAAAACACTGCTTCCATGGGACCAGATGGCATCCCAGGTTGCATCCTACATGAACTACAAGAGGAACTAATCCCTCAAATAAAACAGCTATACAATCTCAGCCTCACTACAGGATATGTGCCCACAGAATGGTGTACAGCAACAGTGGTCCCACTCCACAAAGGTGGAGCCTCTACAGACCCTGAAAACTATCGCCCCATAAGCCTGACTAGCTTAGTATGCAAGGCTATGGAGAGGATCATCATGGAGCTCATAAACAAAGACATTGGGGACCTACAGACACTAGATCCTACTCAGTTCGGCTTTGTCAAGGGCAGATCCTGCCTTTTGAACCTGGTTGACTTCTTTGAAACAGTCACCAAAGCCATAGATGAAGGAAAGGTAGTCCACACAGCCTATCTGGACCTTGCAAAGGCATTTGACACAATACCCCACTCGGGCATCATAGATAAAGCTATCCAGCTTAAATATAAACCTCTGTCACAAGATGGGTCGCAAACTGGCTCAAAGACAGAACCCACAGAGTGAGAGTTGCTGGAGCCATGTCAGACTCGAAACCGTCACAAGTGAGCGTCCACGGGTTCTGTCCTGGGACCACTCTTGTTCGGTATATACTTTTCCGAGGTACAGGCAACGTGGGAGGACTATGGCTCACCAAGTTCGGAGATCGACTGCAAACTGGCCATAATCAACTCTCCAGCTGACACAAACATCCTTCAAAAGGTCTCACAGAGACAGATAACTGGTGCCAGCACCATGGTTTAAAGCTAAATGCCAAAAATGTATAGTCATACCTTGGCAAAAACAATGTGCCCACAAATTACCACATAGGCGGAAACCCATTAAGTAAAGAGAAAGTTATTAGGACCTGGGGACCCAAGCTGATAGCAATCTCTCCTTTGAAAACCACATTGCCAAAGTGGTTAGAAAGACCTTCTACATAGCCCACCTCATCACGAAGGGTTTCACATCTAGATCAAGAGAGGTAATCGCTCTTTATTCATCCCTCATCAGGCCCATCATAGAATACAATGCCTTTGGGATGTACCTTACCCGACACCTGCAGCAATTAGAAAAGACCCCAAAAGTATCTTACCAAGAGGATCAAGGTCTCAAACAGATGCCATATGCTGCTCGGTTAAAAAAACTCAGCTCTACTCAGTTGCATACCGCCTACTTCGAGGCGATCTATGCCTGACATACAAAGCTATGTCAAATCCAGAATTAATGGATATGCTCCCACCTCAGTAAATCTAAATCCCTTAGAGCCACACGCCAGGGACTTGAACCCAGCACAGAAATAAATAGAACTTGCTGGAGAGACAGGTTCATAACCCAGAGGCTCTTCGCCTCTGAATAGAATTCCAGTTCATGTGAGGCAGAGCACCTCACTGAATCTCTTCAAGAAGAATCTCGATAAGTGGATGGGGATCGTAGGTTTGTCCCAGGATTACTGTGTCACTATTAGAGGCACAGTAAACTAAACCTTAAAAAGGGCACAGTATACTCAAATCAAGGGGTGGCGTAAGCCATACAGAATCGGGCTAGGCTTATAATTGCCCCAGGGCAGATAGCCTAGTATGAACCTATGAACTTCACAACTGTATGACAGTGTGTGTGTGTGAGTATCTCCTTGTAGAAGAGCAACCTTTTTGGAGACAACTACAACACCTTAAAAGTGGTATACTTATCTTTGTCAAGTCTGATGATGTCACCATCCTACAAATATACCTGTGGAAACAAGAACTTCCCAGTAATGTGTATAGTGCGTCGTGTAACTGCATACTGCTCTAGTATCATAAAGTAGTTAGGTAGGGGTTTGAATCCTGCACTTGGTGAGTGTGTGTGTGCTCTATGTGTGTGACACAGTTGGTCACTGTGTTGTGGGTTTTGCTTTTACTACTGTATGACATATCAGAATGACAACAGTATGTGCATTGCACGTCAGGTAGCTGTGTGGCAAATAAATATACCTACATGTGACCTCAATTATTTCAGAGGTGGGAACTCTGCTTTCTCCATGAACACATCTGTTATCTTTGCCAGAGTGTGCTGCCACTTTCCAGACCTTAGGTCACATCTGTATGCTTGTGACAATCCCAGCCACTGCAGTGATCCCTGGCCTAGGTCATCCGTGTCACGCACACTAATTACAGTTTATATTGAATAGTGTGAGTGAGGGTTTATGCCTGAGGTATATTTCAGACCAGTTAAAATGCAGCAAAGTCTGTCAACGATGACTATTCATTATAGGTGTACAGCAACCTTTGTGGATATGCATGCAGACCCCTTATTGTGTATGTGATTCACCGAGGGATTTCAAAATACCTTTGGAAATGTGATTACCAAAGAAGAGATGAGGTAACACTTGGCTGTATGTACACATCGGTACCTGTCAACATGTTGGGGGCTACTACCTATGTGGTACTGTGGGAATACTATGTTTTGTAAAGGTGGATGACCATGCTTTAGTTGGCTTATAGCTTTACAGCATGGGTTTGACAACAGGTATCTGTCTGTATGATACCCTTGTGGAGGATGTGTGCGTCATCTAGAGAATACATTACAGGCCACAGTATGTATTCCCAGATGTAGACGAACATATCGCTACTGTGTTTGGTTGTACCTATGTGAGCTATATGGCAATCAGGAGTGGTCCCAAGAATGGGTGCAGGTGAACACCACTGGTTACTGGCATAGTATAGTTCCTGAAGGGTACAAATGTTACTGTGTGTCCTACATCTGTGTGTTAGTTGTCAAGACATCATCTAACGCTTGTTTATGGTCAGGCTGTAGAGGTTATGTATACTACCAGAATGCAAACCAATGACAGATAGTAACAGTATCACCCACAGCACAGTGTCAAACCATGTCATACACACTGGCTACGTGTACCCAAGTTCCAAAATGTGTGTAGTACAATGCATACTAGGAAACTATGGAGTGTTGACACTGTGAAACACAGGGCATGTCACCCTGCCCATATGTCCACTATGCACATACATGCAGAGTGCACTCCACCATGTTCACAAATGTACTCCTCCAACCAGTGCTGCACACATCCCACATGTACATTTCCACTTCAAACACATGGTGCCATTACAACATCAGCCATGGCATGAATATACACTATTGAGATTAACACTGGTATAAACACTACATTGACAATCATAGCTTTAATGTCGCGCCTGCCTGGCTACTCCTTCAAGGATAACATTACACTTTACTGCCGACAACATGCAACATTGCTATACTGAGCAGGAAGTCACCCTGCATCAGCACCATGTTAGCCTGTTCCTGCATCAATGTTACAGATGACAGGTGGTGGCACAAGTTTCATGCATGCATAGGGTGTGTTGTTGATTTGCCAGAGTTTACATTGAGCCTGCTACAATCGACATGTATGTGTGTGTGTGTGTGTGTGTGTGTGTGTGTGTGTGTGTGTGTGTGTGTGTGTGTGTGTGTGTGTGTGTGTGTGTAGTGTGTGTGTGTGTGTGTGTGTGTGTGAGTGTGTGTGTGTAAAAAGTGAGGGCCAAGAGTACTGGTATGGGCCAATGTTGATGTAATGTGTTCGGGCATGTTAGCTAGGTGTTCATTTATGTGTGTGTGTGTGTGTCTGCATGCCACAGTTGGTGCTCCACCATGGCTGCCATACACGGATTTGACAGTGAGACCGTACCCGCCAGGCTTTTCAGAACACCGCCTCTGGCCATGGACACGGTAATTTATGCCTGGTGAGTGCTATTGACAGTATCAGGTACTGAGTCAGACTGAGTACTATCCTCAGAGGTAAACATATGCACTGGACCAAGGTCCCTGCTGGGACTGTCCAGAGCCACATGCACGTGGTCTTCTAGGACTTGTTCGAGGCCTATGGACGGTGAATGTTTTCCACCCCAACATTACGGGCACGGCACAGGAGCAGCTGTGACTTGAGGGCCATGTGGCGCTACTGCCAGCCGCTGATGTTGCTGGCATACGTCCACATCAACGCCTTACCCATCCCGCACATGACATTATTGGCATCACATTGCGGAGGATGATTGAATGTCTCACCCCAATGTTCATCCGCGACCTCAGCATTATGGATGGCACCTGCTAGGTCATGGATACTGTCATTATTGTGTAAAGCGTGTTAGTGCCCTCTGTGCCCTTAGTCCCAGTCGGCAACACCATTGGATATGTGCCTGTGCCCATGACAGCCAGAAACATGCGTGAGGATGTAAGACCTGTGGCACATCTGCCAGGGGCATGAAGACCAGCAGTGCTCCAACGAGAAACCCTGGACATCTGCCTATGTGGTACCATTCCAGACCTCTGGTAGCGGCTGCTGTGTCCAGATGCATGTGCCATAGGTACCACACTGTCCTGGTCATTGCCAACTGTAGACTGTCCTCAGCTAAGGGCATTGGTGATGAGGGATGTATTGGCAGTATGACTGTGTGCATGGATGTGGACAGCTGTGTGGTCAGTCGATTGGTGGCCCAACCATGACTCTGGCAAACATGCCTGTGCCACAACACACCTATCCTCATTATCACTATTTGTGTCAGTGACATCAGGTTCCCTCCTGCAGTGAACCAGCCCAACCTCAGCACCTGTGAGAGAAAGACAGGAAACACACTGTACGACCTGTACATGATGTCAGAACACATGAACAAATGCATGATGAAGCGCACACGTGCACACATGCGCTTGCACATGCACACATGCACATGCTGCACACATGAACACATGAACACATGTGCACATGAACACATGCACACATGCACACGGTTTATGCACACACGAACACACACATGCACACATGCACACAGACATGCACACAACACTCTCACTAAAAGCAGACACACACACACACACACACACACACCACCAGCAATCCAGAACATACCCAATAGTGGTTGATGGTGGGTACAGTATCACAAGACAACAGTCATATCACACATGCCAGCATGCAGGACATATGTTACTCAACAGCATGCAGTGCGAGTGTAGACAGTCCTTAATAACAGTATACATGGCTTTTGATGCATGTGTGTTGTTGTTCAGTGCGATTACCTCACCCTGGAATGCAATGTGTACATGGGCACAACATTGCTGTGCAAGTATTACAAGCTCTTCAATGTGCTGAGCACTATCACTCACGTTTCCTTATACATACCATGGCTGGATGTTTATCTGTGTGTCACATAGATATCCATTACTGATTAGAGCATCTGTGTCTTTAGCAGATAATTGTGGACACAGGTTTAGCCTCATCATGCTATGTATACACACAGTGGTGTGTGTATACCTGATGGTACCATTGCTCAACATAGCCATTGCAGTGGTGAGTGTAGAACATATTGTGGACATGCCAGTGCCAGCCATGACATGGCATGCTACAACACAACTGCAACATTAAACATCAAGACATACCTAATGTGTCATGTGACCTATTAATCAATAGCATTACAAGACATATATGTGCCACTTTGTGCAAATGGTGATTGCTATGCATATTGTGTATAGGTGCATATATTCTGCACACATGTTTGCAATACGGTCAATAATATTAATAAACATTGAGATGTATAGCAATTAATGCTATGTGTAGTACTGTACTGTAACTGGATGGCGTTGTACCATGAGCCATCATCAGCATCATGTGGTCACTCAAAGCTACTTATGTGTGCCAGACTGGCTCCCTACCTAGGTCACACTGTACCTGAACTGCAAAGCAATTGGGATGGCTACATTCCACCATTTCACAGCCAGTTGTTACATGGGTTTGGGATGCCCAATAGGGGAATCGGCCTAACATGAATGTGTTGTGTGTTGAAGAGTGTCACACCTGCCCCGATAGGCCTCTGCCCTCAGGTATATTGATGTGTGCTGTGTGGATTGACATTTGGGATACTGGAGTGTGACCTTACAGCGCAGGTGTCTTGAACATGCCAGCGGTGTAGCATATTAACATGTACCGCGTATGACAGAGTTGTGTATCGCGGTTCGGCATGTGCATCGATTGCCTATCCAATGTCCACTATAGTGTAGCCACAAATTGTTTGGGACACTTGTATTGGCCATGTGTTTGAGCAGCCACTCCACGTTGACGCTTCGAGATGTGCATATCCCTCACAGCAAATGCATGTGCACAGCATTATGCGTAGGTGTGTTACATGTACCCCACACCTCACCTATGACATGCACATTTTATTTATAATATTAGGAAATGCAGTAACACCACCAGCATGGGACTGCTGCCTTTGCTGTCACACCAGAGGGACCCATAAGGATATGGTAGAAACAGTTTGTCAGTGGGCAACAATCGGTGGCATTGCTACCGTGAGTGAGCCGGTAAATCTGTACAGTAGCACAATGGTTGACAGTCACAGGCCTAAGTGCCACATCATGTTCCAAATTATCAGTATTGAACAACACCAGGCTCCGCTATCTTCTAACTATACAGTGCCACATCTCACATATGCATGATCTAACAATAGGAGGCGTAACAGTAGTCTAGAGATATGCCATCTTACCTGCATGCTCCATGTGAATCTTGCTGGGGGGCCCGCCTCCATGATGATGCATGTGTGCTGTTGTTGTTGACCCGGGAGCCCCAAGCTCAGAGCAGCCTCCACTGTTGCTGGTGAGGTGAATGGGTATGCAACCCCACCACCTGTGGCAAGTTGTTGGCCCAAGTGGACATCAGACGATGCTGCCTTGATTACATGTCTAAGTAAATCAACTGCAGCAGTGATGTCATACCTGCTCATATGTCCAGCTATGCATGCCTATGCCATTTATCCCACGGACAACATCTTGCCACAGAGCAGTCCACCTTTCGAATGCTGGTCCTGGCTGGTTCTTGAAAATAGTAGGGTGTAGTGTTGAGATGAGACAGGTGGTTAATATCTCATCCTCTGCACGACTATAGGCAGGATTGCGATGGTGCGGGCCATGACCCTGGAAGACAATGAAACAAATATGTGTGAGTAAGTCATGTGGCACACTTAACATTCTACAGCACAGATATCACTGAACTGCCATAAATAGCAAAACTATTGTCCGTCAGGAGGATACACACTTTCAATACCACATACCAAAAGCCTGCTCAACCCACAACTGCCTGACAGTGCCTCCGACATGCTCTATACATTAAACATGTTCTGCACAGCTAAACAAAGAGAGACCACTATGTAAGACTATGCAACAGTACATGGATAGAAGGAAGCCTTCTTTGCTCACCAGTGGGAGTGGGAGCCTCTTGAGCAGTTTCCCTACCTGTCCTTGGGGAAGTGACCTCAGCACAAGAAGCTGTAGTAATTGGTTGGTTTGGGACCATTCCCTAGCTCTTTGTAGTTCATCAAGCTTAAAATCCACATGCTTTGCAAAATTTCTTGGTTAAACAAGGTTAACTTTTCGGTTCATTCCGCCAAGTCTGCTCTCTTCAATTTTTCCTTAGAATTGTCTCTACTCTGGCAATCTAAACAGCCCATTCTATATCCTATCTGTTGAAAAGCCTTGTGCAGGATATGTGCGTCATCTAGAGAATACATTACAGGCCACAGTATGTATTCCCAGATGTAGACGAACATATCGCTACTGTGTTTGGTTGTACCTATGTGAGCTATATGGCAATCAGGAGTGGTCCCAAGAATGGGTGCAGGTGAACACCACTGGTTACTGGCATAGTATAGTTCCTGAAGGGTACAAATGTTACTGTGTGTCCTACATCTGTGTGTTAGTTGTCAAGACATCATCTAACGCTTGTTTATGGTCAGGCTGTAGAGGTTATGTATACTACCAGAATGCAAACCAATGACAGATAGTAACAGTATCACCCACAGCACAGTGTCAAACCATGTCATACACACATGTGTACCCAAGTTCCAAAATGTGTGTAGTACAATGCATACTGGCCACCAGCAGAAACTATGGAGTGTTGACACTGTGAAATACAGGGCATGTCACCCGGCCCATGTGTCCACTATGCACATACATGCAGACAGTGCACCTCCACCATGTTCACAAATGTACTCCTCCAAACCTGTGCTGCACACATCCCACATGTACACATGTACTTTCCACTCTCTAACACATGCTGCCAATATTACACACATCAGCCAAGTGGCATGTAGGCGGACAATACACTATTGAGATTAACACTGGTGTAAACAATACTACATTGACAATCATAGCTTTAATGTGTCATGCCTGCTCGGCTACTCCTTCAAGGATAACATTACACTTTACTGCTGACAACATGCAAACATTGCTATACTGACATAAAGTCACCCTGTGCATCAGCACCATGTTAGCCTGTTCCTGCATCAATGTTACAGATGACAGGAGGTGGCACAAGTTTCATCATATGCATAGGGTGTGTTGTTGATTTGCCAGAGGCTTACATTGAGCCATACAATCGACATGTATGTGTGTTTGTGTGTGTGTGTGTGTGTGTGTGTGTGTGTGTGTGTGTGTGTGTGTGTGTGTGTGAGTGTGTGTGTGTGTGTGTGTGTGTGAGGGCCAAGAGTACTGGTAATGGGCCAATGTTGATGTAATGTGTTCGGGTATGTGTTAGCTCTAGGTGTCTGGTTTATGTGTGTGTGTGTGTGTCTGCATGCACACAGTTCCACCATGTGGCTGCCATATACGGGGATTTGTGGGACAGTCATAGACTGTACCTGCCAGGCTTTACAGATCACCGTCTCTGGCCATGGATACGGTACTTATGCCTGGCAGGAGTGCTATTGACAGTATCAGGTACTGAGTCAGACTGAGTACTATCCTCAGAGGTAAACATATGCACACTGGACCAAGGTCCCTGCTGGGACTGTCCAGAGCCACATGCACGTGGTCTTCTAGGACGGTCTATGGACAGCCCACCCCCAACATTGCTGGGTCTGGTACTGGCACTATGGGAGCAGCTGTGACTTGAGGGAAGTTTGCGGCGACTGCCAGCTGCTGATGTTGCTGGCATACGTCCACATCAACGTCTTACCCATCCCGCACTGTCCTGACACATGGGCATCACATTGCGGAGGACATTTAATGTCTCACCCCAATGTCTATCCATGACCTCAGTGTAATTACGGATGGCACCTGCTAGGTCATGGATACTGTCATTTAAAGCGGTGTTATGTGCCCTCTGTGCCCTTAGTCCCTGTCTGGTGTACCATTCCATATGTGCCTGTGCCTCCATGACAGCCAGGAACATGCGTGAGGATGTAAGACCTGTGGCACATCTGCCAGGGGCATGAAGACCAGCAGTGCTCCAACGAGAAACCCTGGACATCTGCCTATGTGGTACCATTCCAGACCTCTGGGTATGGCTGCTGTGTCCAGATGCATGTGCCATAGGTACCACACTGTCCTGGTCATTGCCAACTGTAGACTGTCCCTCAGCTAAGGGCATTGGTGATGAGGGATGTATTGGCAGTATGACTGTGTGCATGGATGGGGTGGACAGCTGTGTACTGTCGATTGGTGGCCCAACGACAGACTCTGGCAAACATGCCTGTGCCACAACACACCTATCCTCATTATCACTATTTGTGTCAGTGACATCAGGTTCCCTGCTGCAGTGAACCAGCCCAACCTCAGCACCTGTGAGAGAAAGACAGGAAACACACTTTACGACCTGTACATGATGTCAGAACACATGAACAAATGCACACATGCACACGTGCACACATGCACACATGCACACATGCACACATGCACACATGAACACATGAACACATGTGCACACATGAACACATGCACACATGCACACATGCACACATGAACACACGCACACATGCACACATGCACACATGCAGACATGCACACAACTACACTCCTCACTAAAGCAGACACACACACACACACACACACACCACCAGCAATCCAGAACATACCCAATAGTGGTTGATGGTGGGGTACAGTATCACAAGACAAACAGTCATATCACACATGTCAGCATGCAGGACATGTGTTGCTCAACAGCATGCAGTGCGAGTGTAGACAGTCCTTGCTAATAACAGTATACATGGCTTTGATGCATGTGTGTTGTTGTTCAGTGATTGGCCTCACCCTGGAATGCAATGTGTACATGGGCACAACATTGCTGTGCAAGTATTACAAGCTCTTCAATGTGCTGAGCACTATCACTCACAGGTATACATACCATGGCTGGATGTTTATCTGTGTGTCACATAGATATCCATTACTGATTAGAGCATCTGTGTCTTTAGCAGATAATTGTGGACACAGGTTTAGCTCATGCATGCTATGTATACACACAGGATGAGTGGTGTGTGTATACCTGATGGAATACCATTGCTCAACATAGCCATTGTACAGTAGTTATGGTGAGTGTAGAACATATTGTGGACATGCCAGTGCCAGCCATGACATGGCATGCTACAACACAACTGCAACATTAAACATCACACATACCCAATGTGTGTCATGTGACCTATACAATCAATAGCATTACAAGACATATATGTGCCACTTTGTGCAAATGGTGATTGCTATGCATATTGTGTATAGGTGCATATGTTTGCACACACACAACATTGAGATGTATAGCAATTAATGCTATGTGTAGTACTGTGGTTACTGTAACTGGATGGCGTGTTGTACCATGAGCCATCATCATGCAGCATCATGTGGTCACTCAAAGCTACTTATGTGTGCCAGACTGGCACCTATCACACTGTACCTGAACTGCAGTACCATGGCTACATTCACCATTTCACAGCCAGTTGTTACATGGGTTTGTAAGATGCCCAATAGGGAGCATTGCCTAACATGAATGTGTTGTGTGTTGAAGAGTGTCACACTGCCCCATGATAGGCCTCTGCCCCTCAGGTATATTATGTGTGCTGTGTGGATGACATTTGGGATACTGGAGTGTGACCTTACAGCGTGTGTCTGAATATGCCATGTGTAGCATATTAACATGTACTGCGTATGACAGAGTTGTGTATGTCGTGTGCATGTGCATCGACTGCCTATCCAATGTCCACTATAGTGTAGCCACAATTGTTTGGGATACTCTGTGTATTGCATGTGTTTGAGGCAGCCACTCACGTTACTGAGATGTGCATAGTCTCACAGCAAACATGCACAGCATGCATTATGCGTAGGTGTGTTACATGTGTACCTACACCTCACCTATGACATGCACATTTTATTTATAATATTAAATGTAGAACACTCACCAGCATGGGACTGCTGCCTTGCTGTCACACCAGAGGGACCTACAAGGATATGAAACAGTTTGTCAGTGGCAACAACTGTGGCATTGCTACTGTGAGTTTGCAATCTTACAGTAGCACAATGGTTGACAGTCACAGGCCTACACATCATGTTCCAAATTATCAGTATTGAACAACACCAGGCTCCACATCTTCTAACTATACAGTACACATCTCACATATGCATGATCTAACAATAGAGGTAACAGTAGTCTAGAGATATGCCATCTTACCTGCATGCTCCATGTGAACTTGCTGGGGGGGCTCCGGCCTCCATGATGATGCATGTGTGCTGTTGTTGTTGACCGGGAGCCCCCAAGCTCAGGAGCAGCTCCTCCACTCTGGTGAGGGGGGAATGGGTGGCAACCCCACCACCTGTGGCAAGCTGTTGCCTATGGACATCAGACGCATGCTGCCGGACATGTCTAAGTAAATCACTGCAGTGATGTCATACCTGCTCATATGTCCAGTTATGCATGCCTATGCCATTTATCCTACGGACAACATCTTGCCACAGAGCAGTCCACTCATGCTGGTCCTGGCTGGTTCTTGAAAATAGTAGGGTGTAGTGTTGGATGAGACAGGTGGTTAATATCTCATCCTCTGCACGACTATAGGCAGGATTGCGATGGTGGGCCATGACCCTGGAAGACAATGAAACAATATGTGTGAGTAAGTCATGTGGCACACTTAACATTCTACAGTACAGATATCACTGAACTGCCATAAATAGCAAACTATTGTCTGTCAGAGGATACACACTTTCAATACCACATATCAGTGCTCAACCCACAACTGCCTGACAGTGCCTGACATGCTCTATACATTAAAACATGTTCTGCACAGCAACAAAGAGAGACCACTATGTAAGACTATGCAACAGTACATGGATAGAAGGAAGTTTCTTTGCTCACCAGTGGGAGTGGGGAGCCTTGAGCAGCCTACCTGTCCTTGGGGGAAGTGACCTCAGCACAAGAAGCTGTAGTAATTGGTTGTTTGGGACCATTCCTAGCTCTTTTGTAGTTCACTGCTTAAAATCCACGTTTGCACTTGGTTAAACAAGGTTAAACTTTTTCTGGCTCCGCCAAGTCTGCTCTTCAATTTTTCCCTTAGAATTGTTCTACTTGCAATCTAAACAGCCTATATTCTATCTGAAAAGCTCAGCACTTGCTCCTAAAGCATTTTTTACACAGGTAAAGCACTCTTAAACAAAGAAAGTACTTCATTCACCTAAATTCTGTTGAGTACCCATTTCCCTATAGGCCCTTTCTGACTCAGTTACACAGCAATCTTTTTCACTATTTCTAGCATGTTGAAGGGTCAGTTGCTGGTGTCCTCTCCTGTTCAGCTGGTAAATCTGGGAATCTTGAGGCAATGTTACAATTGCCTCATGTACACAGACAACCCTCTCCTCCTCCCCACAAATACAAATATATGTGAGAGATGCAACTATATAGCCAAACTGGAGGCTGAGCTCTCTCTATTCAGTACTGGCAAGACCAGTCAGGAGGAGAAGGTAACCACGCACACCACAAACCCAGTCTCACATAGAACAATCACAACTGCAAACCAAACACATAAACACACAAAAACATACTCGGAGGCTGATTAAAATCTACCAAAACAACAGAGGCCTCCAAAGCAGACACCCAAGCAACCACCACCTCAAGACATAGCACATGCAACACATAGTTCACAAAGTCAGTGTGCTTAACAGTCACAGCCCTTAAGGCCAAACAACATGCCAGACACACTTGTAATAGGTGACTCCATAGTCAGACACACTGATGTCCAGCTCACCAGACTGAACAAGGAAAAGGTCACAGTAAGCTGCCTGTCTGGAGCTAGAATCCGCCACATAACACATGCACTCAGGTCACTCCACAGCAAGTACAAATATGACTCAGTCATTGTACATGCCAGTGTGAACGACCTGAGACGTACCTCCCTGGACTATATGAAAAGAGACATAGAGGAGCTCTCTGATTATGTAGTCCAGGCCGGTATGACCCTGACCCTGAGCAGCATCTTACCCTCACCAAGAATGATGCCACAGTACAAAGACAAAATGATCAGTTTTAACAATTGGCTTAATTACTGGTGTCATTCAAAGGGGATCCAATGTCTGTCTGCTTGGGATGACATGCTTGACAAGCCATGCTGCTTCGCAAGGGATGGCTTGCACCTGTCACCCTGGGCTTCCGGATATTGGCCAAGGCTCTTGCCAGCCCCATAGTGCCTTTTTTAGGCAAGGCTCAAATAACAAACCTACCTCCCTAGAAAACACAAGTGGAAAAAAACTAAGGGTAATGCTGCTCAATGCCAGAAGTCTAAACCTCAAGATGCATGCCCTGCCCTCCTCAGTATGGAGAACACCGATGTCTGTGCAGTGACTGAAACCTGGTTCAAGGCTCCTGAGAGCACCCCAGCACTATCAGGTTTTACCTCATATCATGCTTTCCTGCCCCAAAACTTGGACGAACCACAAAAGGAAGGGGAGTATCCATTTTCATCAAAGATACCCACACCTCCAGGTTAGTGGCAACGCATGAAGCATCGGAGACTATCCAGGTGCAACTAACCATAGGCAAAACTGCCTTACAGTTTGTAGCATGCTACAGACCACCTCTCAAACTCAGGAACCCCATACAGCCTTCCTGAAGACACTGAGAGTATGAATGTCTCTCCAAATACCATCATTTTGGGAGACTTCAACTACCCAAACATAGACTGGGAACATTACTCAAGCCCCAACACCCCTAGCCCAAAGGTTCCTAGAATTCATAAACTCAAATGCAATGGAACAACTAGTCACCATTCCCACAAGAGGAGACAATATACTAGATCTGATCATCACAAACATGGGGACAAAATCCTCCACACGAAGTATATCCCTCTTTGGTAAGATCAGACCATAAATTAATCTCACTGGAAATCCACATCCCGCCCCCACCCCCTGCACAAAAGACCACAGTGAAGAACTTCTCAAAAGCCAAATTCACACTTCTTAAGACTGAAGTGGTATCCTTCAAGGCCCCTGGGCCAGTGGAAACCACAACCCACACTGCTGAATCCTTTGCAAATGCCTTCTATGGGCACCTTCAAGAATGCATGGATCATGCAATCCCAAATAAAACCAAGACCCATTCCCCCAAAGGCAGGCGCCCGGTCCGGTGGACCCCAGCCATAAACAAACTTTACAACAGGAGGAGGAAGCTACTACATGACAGAGCAAAATCCCCAAAAGGGAAGGCACGATCACTCATAAAATCATCCAAGGCCAACTTTGAGAGAAAAATCGCAAAAGACACAAAAGACAATCACAAGGCCTTCTTTAGCTATGTTAGAAACCTGGATGGAAACTCCCAGATATGCTCATAGTTAGTCCAAAATGACACAAAATACACTGAACCCACTGACATTGACAACATTCTGGCAGACAGGTTCAGTACAAATTTCTCCTCCCCCCCAAAAGGAGAAATAACTATCCCAGCAGAGTGTAGCCTCCCTAACATCTCAGATGCCCAGGTGAGTGCTGCCCTCTCTAAAGCTAAAAACACAGCCTCAATGGGACCGGATGTTGTCCTGGGCTGTGTGCTACATGAACTCCAAGAGGAACTAAACCCACACATAAGGCTGCTGTTCAATCTTAGCCTTACTACAGGATACGTACCCAAAGAGTGGCGTACGGCAACAGTGGTCCCACTTCACAAAGGCGGTGCTTCTACGGACCCTGGAAATTACCGTCCTATAAGCTTGACGAGCCTGGCCTGCAAAGCTATGGAGAGGATCATTATGGAACTCATAAACAAAGACATTGGGGACCTACAGACATTGGATCCTACCCAGTTTGGCTTTGTCAAGGGCAGATCCTGCCTTTTGAACTTGGTCGAATTTTTTGAAACAGTCACTAAGGCCATTGATGAGGGTAAGACAGTTCACACAGCCTACCTTGACCTTGCAAAAGCCTTTGACACAATACCCCACTCGGGCATCATAGACAAACTCACCAGCTTAAATGTAAACCCATATGTCACAAGATGGGTTGCAAACTGGCTCAAGGACAGAACCCACAGGGTCAGAGTTGCTGGAGCTATGTCAGACTCTAAGCCAGTCACAAGCGGTGTCCCACAGGGCTCAGTCCTGGGACCCCTCTTGTTCGGCATTTATTTTCGAGGTACAGGCAAACATAGGAGGATTGTGGCTGACAAAGTTCGCAGATGACTGCAAACTGGGCGCCATAATTGATACTCCAGCGGACACAAACATCCTTCAGAGAGGCCTCATAGAAATGGATAATTGGTGCCAGAGCCATGGCCTTAAGCTGAACGCCAAAAAATGTGTAGTCATACCCTTTGGGAAAAACAAGGTACCGACAAATTACCACATAGGTGGTAATCCATTAAGTACGGAAGAGGTAATCAGGGACCTAGGGACCCAGGTTGACAGTAACCTCTCATTTGACACTCACATTGCCAAAGTGGTTAGGAAGACCTTCTATATTGCCCACCATATCATGAAGGGTTTCACATCTAGATCAAGAGAGGTCATTGTGCCCCTGTACTCTTCTCTTATCAGGCCAATGACTGAGTACAATGCCCCATTTGGGATGCATCTCATCCGACACCTGCAGCAGTTGGAAAGACCCCAAAAGTTCCTCACCAAGAGGTTAAAGGGTCTTAAACATATGTCATATGCTGCCCAACTGAAAAAACTCCAGCTCTATTCAGTCGCATACCGCCTACTCAGAGGTGATCTGTGCCTGATGTACAAGGCCATGTCCAATCCAGAATTAATGGACATGCTACACCTCAGAAAATCCAAATCCATCAGAGCCACGAGAACAAGAGACTTAAACCTCAACACAGAAATAAATAGGACGTGCTGGAGGGACAGATTCATAACCCAGAGGCTGCCTACACTCTGGAACAGAATCCCAGTCCATGTTAGGCAGAGCCCCTCACTGACTCTATTCAAGAGAAATCTCGACGAGTGGATGGGAGATCGTAGGTTTACCCCGGGGGTCATCTCTGTGTCACTACTAGACAGAGGCACAGTAAACTAAACCCTAAAAGGACTTAGTATTCTCATCCTAAGGGGTGGTGAAAGCCACACACACTCTGGCTAGGCTTATAAATGCCCTTAGGGCAGATAGCCTAGTACATACCTATGAACCTATGAACCTATGGCGCACTGTATGTGACACAATGCACGACCTAGCCACAGGAGGTATATATCAAGCTAATGCATAACGAAATATGTAATCCATTGCAATGATTGTAAAGTCCAGTTGCAGTATTACCAGTATACCACACTAGTTGTTGATGGAAAACCCCTGCCTATAATATGTCCACATTCGTGAATATAGGTGGCATACTGCTGTACTAGACTATACATGTTGCTAGTTATGCACTTATATCCTGTAACACACATATGACTGAGGGCATGTTACAGGCATACCCACACACACATCAGACATACATACAGGACACAGAGGTATGGCAACCCAGATGAGCTTTACATGTGTACCATACAGTACTGTGTGTCAGTACTTACCAACCCTTATGCCTGAGGTATGTAATCTGTGAGGACTACAGGGAACACACAAGACAGTGTTTCCAAGCAATGTGGACATACACCATACTGTGCTGTTTAGGCCTACAGCTTCAGGTAATACTACAGTTCATACAGGAGTTTGACTCACCAGCAGTACCAATCAATGAGCATACATGTACTGCTTTATCCTCCAATGGCACACCCCAGTTAACACAAAGGGACTACGTCAGACCGTATGCCATACTGCTTTTTCTGGCTAGCAATAGCATACACATCTTTTGCTGGGATCAGAGCTAGGACACATAAAACCATGGCAGAAACAGTTTCTCACTAAGCTCTCCCACATATACACAACTGTGACACATTCACCAACACATTCACCATCACACTCAGTCAACCTCATATAGTAATTATTGCAACAAGTACATGTGGGTGTGCATTTGTTCATAGGTAGGTAGTAGGCTATTGGCCCTAGGGCCTATAGATGCCAAGCCAGATGGTACCCTGGCCTTTGACACCCAAGTAATTTAATTTCATATATCCCTGCCAAGCAGAGCCACAGAGGTGATTCCCGGGGTATATTTCCTATTTCCCATCCAATCATCAAGACTATTCATGATGAGTGCTACTGAGGAGCTTTGTTTGCTATTGATAGGTAGTTTGTTCCAGAGTATGGGATGTCTCTGAGATAGGAATCTATCCCGCAAGCATGTTCTGTTTATTGAGGTGACAAGGTTTAGGTCCCTAGAGCATGTAGCTCGTAGGGATTGTGATCTGTTTATGTGGAGCACGTCCAACAGCTCTGGGTTTGACATAGCTTTGTATGTTAGGCAGAGGTCACCTCTGGGTTGCAGGTATGCGACACAGTCTAGCTGTGGTTTTGTGAGATGGTCTGCATAGGGCATCTGTTTGAGGACAGTATCACTCTTTGTGAGGTATGTCTATGGCCTTTCCAGTTGCTGCAGATGTCTTGTGAGGTACATACCAGAAGGCATTGTACTCTATAATGGGTTTTGTGAGTGATGAGTAGAGGGATACACTGACCTCTTTTTCCCCTGGATGACACAGCTTTTGTGATGAGGTGTGCCATGTAGACAGATTACATGACTAGTGTGGCACTGTGATTATCAAGGGGGAGACTACTGTCCACCTGTGTCCCATGGTCTCTTATCACACCTTCGGTGTTAAGTCGACTATGTAGTAGTTCATGGGTACAGAGTTTTTAGCAAAAGGGATGCCAATGAATTTCCGACACTGAGCTTGAGGCCATGGCTTTGTCACAAGGCATCTGTCACAGTAAATATGACTCTCTCTCTCTCTCCATATATATATATATATATATATATATATATATATATATATATATATATATATATATATATATACACACACACACACATACATATAAACATCCATTGATGTACATATAGATATACATATAGGCACATATACAGTACACCTTTCATGTTGGGAATATCAATTATGCGAAGTATGTGAGGTATACAGTTATGTAATGATATTGCACAGTCTTGTGCCAAATGCATTGAAGGTGTTCTCAGCCCATATGGCTTTAGCAGGCCTCACTGGCTGCAACTCTGCAAACCTAACAAATCACAACCACAGCGTTTAACCACCACATGTCATATACCAGCACTGTATGCTGTCTTGTTTGCCATACACTACTACCTACATACATATATGCACATAACAACCTTCACCAACATATATATGACCTCCCTTCAGAAACAGTTGCAGTGTGTCCCTTGCTCTATGCACATGTACAGATGATAATATATGTGACACAGATATATCTCTCCGTATGTGTGTGCCATACACACACAAGGTCCACACTGTTGTAAGTCCCTGGACCTCACGGCTGACCTGTTGGGCCTTGCTGCAACATGAACAGGTGTCACGTGTGAACACACAGTAATATTAGAGGGCGTATACATATCTGCAAATGCTAGATTAGCATTCTAGCCTGGTACAGCAGTTGCCAATGCTACACTACACGTTGATATGACTATCATGCATGTGTTACTCTGTCACATCCATGGTTATATAGCTGTATGCGTTACTCCCCCAAACAGCTATTGTCCACACTACTGTACAGACCACAGATAACATGGTTCAGATGTTTGACATTTAATGCTGAGCTACATATATCACAGTTATGTCCCACTGCACACAGCTACACACTGATTTGTCCATGGCAGTAGTTATGCAGGGCATCTGTGCATAGATACGTACTGCTGCCACATATTGATGTTTCAAAGTATGTAGAGTAGTCTTCAAATACATCTACTACATGCCAGTAAATGCATATCTGTTACATACCTTTCCTTTGTATGTGTTCGTAGTTTTCAGTTTGGTGTGTCTTTGGCTTTTTTTTTTCCCTGGTGTGGGTGGGGGTGTATGTCTCTCTCTGTCTCTGTCTCTCTCTCTCTCAGCATCTGCAATGGGATGATTGCATGTGTGGCCAGCAAGTACAGCCTGCTTTTATAGGTATCTGCACATGTACATGTGATGGCCTCTGCACCAACTAGTGGCCACCATTTGGTAATTGCATGCAGCCTGCTGTGTGGTAATTGCAGTACTCACTGTCATAGCAACCCAATGCTATACATTGCTATGTCAGGTAGGCGTAGCCCTTTCAGCTTTCCAAAGTGGGGCCCATGCTTATTTCCTGTGGACACAGTTGTGTAAGTCAGAAGGTTGGTATAGTTCTTATATCAGAAGCTAGGGGTGTAGCCAGTGATTTAAATGTGGTACTCAGATCTGAATGTTGCCACTTCCACTACACAGTTGTCAGTGTAGAATTGTACTCACCCCTACAAATGCTAACACAAGATACATGGGAGTATGTCATTTCTTTTCTACTTATATAATTAACTGCCATACAAAAGTAGTTATTGAGATGTATTCATTTGGCACATGAACTGTTTGTGAACTGCTATACTGTGAATATTAATTTACTCACTTTTGAACAGTTTGTGCTTTTTTAGTGTTGACATTAGCACAGGCTGCTCAAGGAAACTGGACAAATTCCAGTATTGAGTATGCCTACCTACATCCTTGGTGGACCCTGAACACACAGGTATATTATACATTTGGGTAAGGGTGCAGAAGGACAGAGAGCATTATGTATTAATGTGTGAACTTTATCTAGCTGGACTTAAAGGGTTGCTGTGTACCTGTTAGTTTACCAAGGTAAGTAGTCTGTCTGCATAGCTCCCAACTGTGGACCTATCCAGATGGTAGCCAGACGTTAGCCTGTTATTCTTTGTCTGTGAACCACACCAGTCTTTTCAGCACAGGAACAATGGCATTGTCACAGTTGGCTGCTACCAGTACATGGCTACATCCCTTGGTATTTCAGTGTTGTATTCCTACATAAGGGTATGCTTCTGGAACTCCTTCCAAAGCTATTTGCACAGTGTGTAACTGCAGAATAGCTGATATGCCTGTGTGTTTCTGCCTCTGCCAGGCCTCTCAAACACTCAGGTACATATTTGAACAGACTCAGGGAAAAGTAGGTAGAAGTGAGGTACACCTTTACAATATTAGAGACATTAAGTTGAGCCTTTGAGAGAACCAGAGCATATGGATTAATACACATTTCCTGCAGTACAAGCAGTGTCTAACTCTTACTTATTGTGATTATACATTAAGTGTAATTCCCACCTTTCTGCCTAACGGCAGTACCTTTCAGAGGGTTTCAGAGAGACACAGCTAAAACCTGTCTCAAAATCAGGGACATGCCTGAAAATTAGTCACAGTTGGGAAGTATGGCTACTGCCCTAATCAGATATGCTAGTGTTTGTCCTGCTATGATACTGTGTGGGGGTTGTAAAGTGCTGCTGTAACATTATTTCCTGCTAGAATGGCTGGTTCTCTTTTCACAATCATGTAATGCAATTCCACTAGAACTGCTGGTAAAGATCCACAGAACAGGATTTGTGTTATGACAGTCCTATTTGTCCTTTACATTCACTCATTCTGATGCATGATATATTTATTTTAGCACCAACTTGTTGTATGTTTACCATGGCTTAGTGGTACTTCATGCAGTGTAGTGTGTCCAAGGTCTGGGGTTCGAGACTGACAGAGGTGTTTTATTTTGCTGCTGAGCAGAACAAGGGCCCTGACATGCAGAGTGACTAAGGCACTTTTAAGCAGTTGTAAGCGGGTTTGCGTGGGTTTGCGTGATGCTTAGCTAAGCGCACACAAGTGCACACAGGCGCACACTTGCACAAACCCATTAACTACTGCTTAAAACTGCGTACTCCCACTAACCCCCGCATTCATTTCTTTGAAAGAAAAGAAAATGGGGATATAGGAAAGTGGTGAAAACGGGGCACAAATAGGGGACGACAGTAGGGAAACCAGCTTGGGATGTGCAGGACGGGTGTAGGGAAGGCCCATAGCTGCCCATTTCTTTAACAGCAACAACTGTGCATATGCAGTAAATTTGGAGGGAAATATGAAACCTTCAACCCCTGTGAGAGGGGTGAGGACAACAAAGTATGTTGTACTGCCAATTAAATATCAGTTTATGTGTCCAGTGGACATGTGTGCAAAATGGGCAGCTATGTATGGGGAGTAATTTTTTTTGGGAGCAGATTACCCTTTTTTTCTTTTTTTTCAGGTGAGAGTGGAATGTGGGGTAGGGGAAGTAGGTATATTTGGGGAGGTAGGTTGGGGAGGTTAATAGACAAGACAAACAAGATGCATACAGGGGCGGAATATGACACATGTGGTGGGTGAACACTATTGACGGGGAAGGATGTTTGGAAATCGCAAGCCCATGAGCCCACAGATGGCAACAGTGGAACTGAGATCCCCAGCCATGGGCAGTCACCACTGCACTTTCACAGCCCAGAGGATGGCTTTGCTGCGGGCTGCGTAGGAGGGGCAGACTCAGCCATGAGTCGCTCCACTCGTGCCTCAAGCTGGCGTAGAGGATCAGTGAAAGAACGCTCGATCTCCCTACGCACCACAGCCCGGACCATTCAGAGGGTGATAGGTGGCCCTCCTCCGCCCACGCTTGCACAGGGGGGACGAGCCCCATCTATGCAACACTTCCACCTGAAGGTGGCACAGGACCAACGGAGGAGGAGGTCCCAGGCTGGGCACCGGATCTGCTGGTGCCAGGTGCCATCGCCAGCTGAGGTGGGACAGGTGGGTCCGCTGGGACCGGCCTTCCCATCCATTCTACGTTTAGGAGGATTTAATGAAAATATGGGTTAGTAACAGTCAACAGCATTCCCAATTAATTATAACAGCATGCAGAAGTATTCCCATTAACCCAACACACCAGAGTTCCAACAGTTGAACAGCAAGCATGACACATGCATATATGGGACAACAGTAGACATTACAACAGCATGCAGGTTTAATTGATGTTAACAGGCCACCAAATATTGTGGTATTTGAACAGGGCACA
Organism: Protopterus annectens; assembly: GCF_019279795.1. Taxonomy (NCBI): domain Eukaryota; kingdom Metazoa; phylum Chordata; order Ceratodontiformes; family Protopteridae; genus Protopterus; species Protopterus annectens. The sequence continues at coordinate 896,655,778 of NC_056726.1, read as the reverse complement.
TGCATTGAAATAAATGCAGATATTTATAAACCAATAGGACATATGTCCCAACAAATGTTTTGAGATTAGACATACCCGTTGAGGTGTGGAATTGCATTTTTTATGCACATACAGTAGGGTGGAAAATGATAGCTCCATTAACAACTTATATATCCTTCTTGTTTACATTACATTCCTACTGCCTGCAGTTATATGTCTCCTACATGTATTATTACACTACACAATTGTCCTTAGATCGTGAAATGGGTTTTGCTAGATCTTTATATACATGGACTGTATCTGACATACAAACTGTCCGGGATGCAGATGTTACTGCTATATCTTTGTGAGTTGCTCAGACACACTACTGCTGAGATGGTACACTGACAGCTCTACTTTCATATACTTATCTAGATATGTTTAGGTGAAATTATCAGTTATATGTTAACAGCTCCCTACATTTCTGACAGCACAATGACATTTCTGGGGAACACAATACCAAGCTACTCATGTGCCAGATTAACCTGTAAATGCTGGGCATGAACCAACAGTTGAGGACTGTGAATATGCTTAAAAGCTACTTGCACTCCCTTCATCCACTTTATATGGGCCTACCCAACTGTGTGTTAACAGCGCATAATACAACAGTACTATTTCTATAATGCAAGGGTACAACAACATATCAAAGAAAATGACACAGACACACTCCAGGAATTATACCTTTATTAAAGACTTAAAACACTTTTCTAGAGGATCTCTCATTTATTTTATATGACAGTGCATGCAGAATAATTATTGGAGAATTATTATACCTTTATTTACTGTGTTTAAACCCTTTTTTTCAGACTCTCTCATTTATTTTACATAACAGTACAAGCAGAATACTTACTAACCTGCCTGGTGGTGCAGCCTTAGCAGCCTATCTGCATAGGCTTGCTGATTCGCAGCACGGACACCTGCAGCTGTGAAGTAATTGAGGTGATATTGAGACATACCTATCCATAGTATACACTAGAATAGCAATTCGTACATACTTAATTCCATGGTTACTTACTCAGTAGTGGGGCATTTTCCATCTTATGGGCCTCCTGGATCCACAGGTCTAGTTGATTTGCCTTGTGCCTTTTCAGGTCTGCATGGTGGTGTCTGACCTGCTCACTAGTCCGAGGGAAGCCTGTGGCACTGGTGAGTTCATGAGCTAGACCGTCACAGGCTTCAGCTTTGTATTGGGTGCCCTGGTACTGGCCCGGCAGGAGTTAATCCTCATGATTGTGTACAAGGAGCCAAACCATTACTTTTGACTCCTTAATGCCCCAACGTTGTGCTCAAAAACGAGAGCCCTCTCCAGCACCGGCCATTGCTGCCTGCAGATGGGAGCTACAACCAGTTATGGCTAGTATTCCCACCTATGGAGCTTATATATGCATCATTTCCCGCACTTATTTGTGATTGGCCAGTTTTGAAAAAACGCAGCTGAAGGTACACCTGCTTAGCAATGGGTAAACTTACATTGATATGTATGTGTGTGTTGAAAGTGCATACTTATGGAAAGCTGTCATGGCTTAGTGGTTCAGTACTGTGATTATGGTGCACAGTATCCCGGGTTCGAGGCCTGTCATTGCTTTTTATTTTACTACTGGCCAGACCGGCTAGGAGGTGTGGCTATGTTTTAATGACTTTGCTCAACTTTGCCCGACATTGCTCTACATTGCCCGATGTTGCTCTATGTTGCTCTACGTTGCCTTATGTTGCTCTATGTTGCTCTACATTGCCCAACATTGCCCGACATTGTGCTGGTTAGCGCAGTGCACAGCTACGCGCAAACATGTTCTGTTTGCGCTAGTTGGCGTGATGCGCAGCTCCGTGCAATGCTATTGCGCTAGTTAAAGCAGTGCTAAGCTATGAGCAATTATACTGAAGTGTGCTTAATACTGGTAAACTTTGCTTAGCAGTGCTTCACATTGCTTAAGATACATTACTTATGCATTCATCAGTATGCATAGCCATTTCACTTTCTTATATACATATATATATATATATATATATATATATATATATATATATATATATATATATATATAATTCGTTCACTACCACATAGACCATTTCATTGCTTTTTACTAAAATTTCATTGGTAAATGTCAGGAATTCTTTTCATATACAGATTTCCAACAGAAAATAAAAAGGGGAGTGATGGGACTCCAACCGGGAATGCCTCCTCTTAGTGCGAAGGTTCTCCCTCTACTCTATTGCTATTTTCCTTAATTTGCATATACGTTTCTTATTATCCTCTTTGATGTCTTGACAGCTAACTGTAGCTAAGCAATGGGCAAACACGTGCAAACACACGCAAATATGGGCAGCTATATCGGGAATAATAAAAAAAAATTTAAGTTTTACATTTTATAATTGTACAGGGGTTTAGAATGTGGGGGAGTGTAGTGTTGGGTATGTACACATTTGAGCGGACTCGCTCATGTAGGTTGACATTTCCTGATTGAGAGACTTGCAGGGGCGTGGATTTTTGGACTGCTCAGCAGTCCGACATGCCCCCTGCACTCATGCACGCTCCATGTTAGACTTAGAGTTGAAGCAGCACGCCCTCATTAATATGCATGGCACGCTGCCATCTTACTCTTACACTGGCATTTCCGTCTAAGACTACTTTAGTCTTACACAGAGGATTCGTGAATCCTGGGGGTAGTCTTTGCAGTATCACTCCTGGCTGTTAACATGGCTTGATTGAATGTTTACTAGAACATTGTTATATCTATACCTGAATAAAGATTGGAAAAGTATTTCTTTCTGTTAACAAACTTTAAAAGTCCAGTATTTGCAATACTTTCCATTTGGACTGTGCAGCAACATAGTGTAATATACCCTTTATACAGTAATGCAGTCAATGAGTATAGAATATTCTTACTTCCATCTAAAAACACACATGCAAGATATATAACAAAGGTTGAAAATATATTTAATCTAGACTATTTTTCACTATGTTATTTTTTAACTGCTCAGATCTTATTTCCTTGGCATGCTTTTCATTTATTAGTGGTTCCTATGTAAACAATTCCTTTAACTTTCTACACCCTCTAGCATATAAAATCCTTGCCAGCATTGGTGAGAGCAACAATACTGACTGTGTCTTTTTTAATGAAACTGCATTAACTTAGAAGTGTTGAGAGCAGGGCTAATCAATGTTCATAGGTTCATAGGTAAGTATTATGCTTGCTGCCCTTGTGAGCCATTTTAAGCCTAGCTAATTTCCCTTTTTGTGCTAAAAATACTTCCCATTTGTTATAAACTGGTCTTACCTATCCTGTGGTCAATAATTATATATTAACCCTAATGAGAATAACTGGGATTATACCACAGAAAATTTGAGGGGACCCATGCATGGGATAAAGCATTTAGGAGCTGCATGTGTCCATTAGTAGTACAAGGGACAGTCCTGGGGTAAATTTTCTATTATCCATTTATAGATCTAAGTTGTACTTGAAACTGGACAGGGATTAACTTTGTTTTCTGTGTTTTGTTGATGTTGTAGAAGAGGTATAGATCCCAGGCTATTTCTGATGCCATTTGACTTGCTAATATTTATTCAACATTTGTTTACCGGGAAAGTCTGACGTGGAACGAGTCAGTTTTCAGCAGAGGCCCAGGGAGAAATGCTCTAGATGCATATCTTTGTAATCTGGACGGAAACCCACATGAATGTAGGGAGGGTATGCAGACTCCACACAGAAGGCACCCCAGCCAAGAATCAAACCAGAGCATCTCTTGCTGTGAGGCAACAATGCTAATCTCTGCACCACTATGCTGTCTAATGCAGTGAACGCAGTGGATGCATCAGCAATGGGTCAGAGCATGTTTTGTATGCCAGACAAAGGTCATTGCTTAGCAGTCTGTAGGATACTGAGTATATTGACAGGGCTTTGATTCAGTCCATGTAAGACATATTGTTCAGGCCTTGTATACTTTTACTAAGTTGTCTCTATGGGAATTCCAGTTGTTGCATCAGTCTGGACAGATACAGTACATACCAAAGGGGCCATTATATTCTATGACTGGCCTAATGAAGGCTGAGTAAATGGGGGCAATGACTTTTCTATATCTACACACAATCGCTTTGTTTATAAGCTATGCAATACAGAAGGTTTTTCTTACAACAATAGAGAAATGTCGGTCAAAGGTTAGGTGACTGTCTGCATAAGTTCCTTAATACCGAACAACTGGGTCAACTCTTAGGGGTGTATTGTCAATGTGGTAGTTCCCTGGGGTAGATGATTTCCCAAAGGATACAATAATGTATTTTCTGGCATTTAGTTTTAGACCATGATTTTGACACCATTTATTTATTTGAGACAAACCTTCCTCCAGGATGGCTAAGTTATTTGGGAATCCAAAGACTGCTCCCTGCTCCTAGCTTATAGTCATCTGCAAACTTAGACACTGCATTGATATTTTTTTTACTTCAGAAAGCAGATGTTAAACAGGTAATATCCCAGCACAGAACATGTTATTTTAATTTATTACATTATTCATTTCTTTTCTTATAAAAAACTGTGTTGATTATTTTTATATTTGTTAATTTTATATTGCATCTTCATATTTTCTTTTATGAAAGTTTAATATAGTCTATGAATTCCAAAAAATCAGTACTTTTCTATTGCTGGTTTCATTTTAGCATTAAGCACTACCGATTTCTTAACTAATAAATATACAACCCTCAAATAATGCATAATCGTCAGAAAGTACTGTGCCACAATTCTTTTTTCATTCCTACAAAGAGAATTAATGCAAGTAATACTGTTATAAAAGAATAGCATTTGGAATATTCTGAGACAGAGCCTTATACTGAAATCAACCATCTGATAATGCTGCTTAATATATGTATATATATTTTTTTTACTTTTCCACCTACTTTGACAGGTGGAGTGGTAAGAAACTTCAGGGTATGAGTTTCAGACCTGTTCCCTATCAGTGACATGTGGCCACTGATTCACTTGACAGCTGACTGAAGAGAGCCATCAGTCAAAAAGGCATGAAGACCATTTCTATTGTGGTCATCCAAGGAAAATCAGCATGGCCAACTCCAATCCAAACCATCTAGACAAGCAGCCTGACTTACCCATGTGGAGAGTCACCAGTGATCATCTCCTTGCCTCAGACCCTGCTTTTGCCACTTATCCTAGCCTCAGGCTCTCCCCAAAATCTGTCTCTAATACAGATTGACATGGCATTTCTAATGAGACCTAACTCCTCAAGCAGGTGAATTACATGAGCACTTACATCACAGGGAGGTGGTGGGGTGCTATATCTTCCCCATGAACATGAATACCATCACTGGCTTAGTAGTGTCTACCTAACATACCCATTTCATGTTATCTCATGTGTTTTACAAGCATCTGCTTGCGTGATGGCAGTCAACTGAACCATTTTCCTCACTCCCTAGGAGGAGAAATCTGGTGTCAGACATTTACTACTGTCTACATGCTTGGCACTTCCACTGCCCAAGCCATTAGTCAAACTGGAGTCATTTGTGTCATAATCATGGCTTTAACCCTTTACACCACACATACAGATAGTCTTAAACATTAATTGTATAAAAATGGCCACTTCATTAAAAAGATGCAGCCATTACACTACTTAAAGTTGATGATGATAAGGTTAATCCTGACCCATCAAATTTATTAAATTGTACAAATTCACTTATAAACATTTGGCAAAGAAAAATAATCTTAATAATTTCTTACTTCATCCTGGATACTAGAGCCTTCAATACATTGCTCAGCACAAAATCTATCGTTATATAAATATATTATATAGATAAACCATATGATATTTCCATATCTGAGTTCTGGTTTAAAGATAAAGATCTATCCTGGACTGAGTTCCAAAAAGAGATTCAGAAAATGTTAGATTATGTCAGCTATAAAAGAATAATTCCATTAGGTTGTAAACAGGTCTGAATACCTAAAGAGATACCTTGGATAAAGTGAGTAATGCAATTGATGATGGACAGTTTATTAAACTTAACTCTGAACTTGAGCTGAGTTTATACAAATTAAAATGGCTGCAGTGGCAGAGATTTCATTTTTGAAGTCTGTTTGCATTTCAAAGTTATTCCGAGAGGTCTGCAAGTAATGTGTATGCCTGTGCAAGGTCAGAATTTTCCATACTGTTTAGCAAAGTGGTAACAGATTAATTTGGATACAGGCTTCAGGCATTTACAACTTCTGATTAATTATTTTGAACCACAAGAAAAAGGATTGGTGAGAGACATTGCAGCTTTACAGGCCAACTTGGAGACACTCTACAATACTGAACAGTTTGTAGTTCAATTAGACAAACTTTTTTGTGCCTTAGCTCAATATGACACCAAACTACAATCAGTTAAAACTAAGAAATTGATGAAAGACTTTAATGATTTTAAGCTAGTATGCATCTTTATGTGGCCCAGAAGTAATGATAATAGGAATGAGGAATTTAAAGATGCAGCAGGTGATCCTGCAGATATGCGTCAAAGATTTTTGAATAAAGAAAGTGTTAATGCAGAATTGTATGCTCAGGGAAGTAAAGAGGCATGTAAACCGATGAAAGGCACCACTAATCAGCATAAAGGAGATGCACATGCTGCGATACAATCACCCGTTGAAATGCAAGATTCAACTAGCTCTAATGTGGTTGTAACTCAAGCTGAAATACATACAACTGACTATGATGTGTTAGGGGCAAAACCAAAATACTTAAATTGCACATTTTTGGGTTTTCCAATGTTACCGTTTCCAGTCAAGGTCAAATTACACAACAACAGACAGCGGTCTCACAGCAGGAGGTGGAAATGGAGGAAAGTCTCAGTGTAGGACCTGAAGATTGTTGCTTGGTATATAATCTCTCTAGTGTGACTTTGATGGATGATCAGTTCACTGTTTTAAACAAAGTATTAACTTATATTCCTGCAGTGCCTTCCAAGTTACATGATGTTGTTTTTGACCCGAAGTTATTCGCAAGGAATGCAATTTTAAAGAACATGTTTGGGGCTAATAATGATAACACTGATGATTACTTAAGATCTAGTGATTATATACCAATGTCACATCCTGTTGTTGATGTTTTTTTGAATGTATGTGAAGCTGAAGTAGCTCAATACATTAACTCTAGACATCATAAAGGTTTTTACAACTTAACCACCAGTGAGAGACATGCTTTTATGAGCTAATGAACAGTAAAGATGCAATTGTTTGACCAGCTGATAAAGGGGGTGTGGTCATTGTCTTGGATCATGATTGGTATACTAGGAAAATGAAGGAAATGTTACAAGTTGCTTCAACGTATAGTACCATTAGCAATGCAGATGTCAAGGATATAGTTACTTGTATGAAGCACAGTTTAGAAGATCTGTTATGGACTGGGTTAATAACTCAAGAAATGTACCAGCACTTTAAGGTTGAATATTCAGTTATTCCAATAATCGACAGTTTACCAAAAATCCATAAGGACAGACTTTATCCTCCATTGAGACCTGTTGTAGCTGGTAATGGCTGGTCGATGGAATTTTTATCAATATTGATAGAAAAGAGGTTGAAATCAGCCTTGTCTAAAGCCCCAGCTGTTCTTAAGGATACAGCTCACTTTCTTGTTTCCCTCAGTGATTTAATGAGTAACAGTTTGATTGAGGATACATTTCTGTTTGTTACAATGGATGTTAACAGTTTGTTTTCAGTAATCACTAACACTTATGGCATTAATGCTGTCAAAGAATTTTTGATGCAGTATAATATTAATGATGTTCCGGTCATTCAAAGAATAAGTATCTTTCTACAGTTAGTCCTGGAGAACAATATTTTCTTGTTTCAAGATCAGTTTTATTGGCAACAATGGGGGAGGGAGGGTTGCCATGGGAACCCCATTTGCTAATTCATATGTCAGTCTTGTTTTTGCCTGTTGGGAGGAGCAATTTACTTTTAATGATGATAATAGATGGAAAGACAAGGTTATGTTTTATCATAGATTCATGGATGATGTCTTCCTCCTTTGGAAGGGAGACAGTGTTGAGCTGCAACAGTTTCTTTTGTATTTGGAGTGCACGACTACTTTTCTAAAGTTCACTGTTAATAGTTCAGAAAAAGGGATTGATTTCTTGAACATTAAAGTATTTATGAATAGTGACAACCAACTAAAGACCATGCTCTACAGGAAAGAGTGTTGGAGGAATGCAATTCTAAGATATGATAGTATACATCCAAGATATGTCTTTTCCAATATTGTGAAAGGACAGACCTTGAGAATTTCCAGGTTATCTACTGAAGAAAGGGGATTTGACAAAGAGATGCAGCTTCTGGTGGATACGTTTGAACAGAATGGTTATGATCAAAGGCATGTGAAGGATATAGTTATTGATGTTATACCATGGTTCCGAAGGTCTGGCAATATACAGGCATTAATAAGGAAGCTGAGTAAACAATCACATGGGGGACTGAGAGTATTATTGAAGTACAGTAGTGATATTGGTGGGATTTGTGATATAATCAGGATGAATTGGAAGATCCTGACCACTGATGAATGGAATAAATCAGTGGTTGGTAAGCAGCCAAGGTTTTCTTTCAAGAACAATCGGAATATAAAACGTCTGCTTTGCAACAATACAAACTTAATTTCTGTGAATGCCTCCACTGGTTTGAATAGGGTTGGGACTTTCTATTGTCGACATTGCAAAGCATGTAAATATATCACAGAGGTTAAAAGTTTTACACATCCCTCACTGGAAAGATATATCAACCAAAGTTTTATGCTGATTGCTGTACTGAGAACATAATAGATCTTGCGAGATGCAATGCCTGCACTAGTTTTTATATAGGCAAAACAAATAGAAGACTGAAAGATCGCATCTTGCAGCATTTAAGTGATATTAGACTAAAGAATACTAGGAATGCATTGTTCCAGCATAAGTTTGTTTATCCTTCACATAACTTTTCTTTTTAGCACTTCAGATTTGTAAACTGAATATAAGGGGAGGCAATCTATGTAATGCCACATAAATGGCAAAAGTCTGATGGATAGCTGATTTACAATCCGATAAACCTTCTGGCTTGCATGCATTTCTTTCATTGATGCCTATGTCGAGAGACCGTCAGCTTAAACATTGAAACTTGATTGGTCTTAGCTTGACATAGGGCTTGTTTTCTTGTGGCCAATAACATTCAAGATGAAGAGGGTGTTGTCCTGACTGGCATGTCTGATTGGTTGATGAGGAGTATTAATTGCCTTTGATTTTTATGAATGGTGATCTGAGGAAAGATTTCTCTGAAAGTGCTTACCCACTTTTATATTTTTTAATTCAAACGTACTATACATGTGTTACAGTTTTGTTTTGTTGTGATTAAATTGATGCTTTTATCCATCCGAGTTTTGGCAGTCCTTTCTTTATTAGTGTTTGTTCAATTTGTAGATCTGAATATCTACTCCATCGCTAGCTGTTGTTTCTTGCTTAATACCTAAAGAGGTCAGCAGATTAGTACAGAGGTGCTATGACAACAACCCACAAAACAAAAACAAACAAAAAATGGAATGCTTCTACTATTAGATAGTGTCATATGCTTACAGAACTTACAACACAACTATACGTAAGCAGCTGTATGTTGAAATTATACAACTGTCCACAGTTATGTTTCAGACCAACATAGACTAATAATTGTGCTGTTAGGTCAGCTAGCACCACCTAATAAAGCAGCAGTAGAAATGTGATGCAAAACATGTATTTGCAGTCTCAGACACCATGGGAAAATTGGATAAATTCCTCATATGCAATTTCCTCAAACTC
>NC_056726.1:896420976-896640976 GCF_019279795.1 Protopterus annectens | reverse complement strand
CCTAGTAGTTCCACCATGTAGTTAACATCATTTACCTTTCTTACCACCTTGGAGGGACCCTCCCCAGCTGCTTGCAGCTTGTTGTTTCTGACAGGAATGAGAACTATTACCTGCTGCCCCACAGCATACTCTCTAGCTCGAGCATTCCTGTCATATCACACTTTTTTCTGTTGTTGGGCTCCTGCCAGGTTCTCCTGGGCCAAGCCCATGAGTTCCCTGAGCCTTGTGCTGAGGTTTAGGACATATGCCACAGCAGACTCCTTGTGAGACTCACAGTCACCTTCACCCTCATCTCGAATTAAATCTAGAGGTCCCCTCACCCTATGCCCATATAGCAACTCAGAGGGTGAAAACCATGTGGATTCCTGTGGAACCTCTCTGTAAGCAAACAACAGATGGGGCAAATATTTGTCCCACTCCCTCTTAAACTGATCTGCAAATTCCCGTAGCATGGACTTGATTGTAGAGTTTAACCTCTCAACAAGACCATTAGTCTGGGGATGGTAGGGGGTGGTCTTCATGTGCTTTACCCCACAGGACTTCCACAGACAAGCCAGCAGGTCTGACATGAAATTGGCACCGTGGTCAGTCAGTATTTCTTTTGGGAAACCTACTCTGCTCAAAATCTCTAACAAAGCATTTGCCACCTTCTCTGCCTCAATGGAGCACAAAGCCAATGGAGGACTGCCTCAGGGTATCGTGTAGCACAATCCACTGCCACTAGGATATACATTTTCCCTGTAGAACTTGGGGTACTCAGAGGAGCCACAATATCCATAGCTACCCTCTGAAATGGCTCCTCAATAACAGGCAAAGGCATCAAAGGAGCTCTCACCTTGTTTCCTGCCTTGCATACCTTTTGGCACTGCTCACAGGTCCTGCAGTACCCTGTTACATCTCTGGAAATTCCAGGCCAATAGAAGTTCTGCATAATATGCCTCTTTGTATGTTTTATGCCCATATGACTTGCAAAGGGAATATCATGGGCTATGGCTAGAAGCGCCAGGTGGTAAGCTCTAGGCACTACCAACTGCTGTACTCTCTCACCTTCTAGTCCTCCCACAGGGGTCCACTCTCTGTATAGTAACCCTCTGTCCCAGTATACAGATTCTCCTTTCACTTGAGAATCAGGTGTTCCCTAGCTACCTGCCTCAGGCCTTGCAATGTAGGGTCTGAGAGCTGAGCCTGTCTCAACTCTGTCCTTGTAACCCTTCCAAGCTCCCCTGCCACAGGAAGTCTGGCATCCCCTGACAGTGGTGCCTCACTGTCACCCTGGGTACTACTACTCACCTCTACCTTTGCAGTCACTCTATTCAAGGGAACATCAGTACCCACAAGCAGCTGTGGCTCACCTTCAGTCTCACTGCTACAGCATAGCTCACTCCATGAAGTAACCACCTCACCAGTCCTGGCTGCAAGTATGCAGTCTATCTGGGTCTCCCCAGGCTACCAGACCCATATGCTTGTCTCCTAGCCTGACCGCATGTAACTGCATAAGTACATGGTACTGCCTCATCCAAATCCTTCCCTTTCAGGACATCTGTAGGATGGTAGTTTAGTACACCTGTTGTCTCAAGACAAGCTACTATTGGCATTTTGTCTTTCCCATTTACTGGCTCCCTAACCTTTTGTTCCCCACCTTGCCTCCATGGACACCTATATGCCACATGGCCCCACTGGTTGCATTCAAAACATTTAACCCTAGCTCCTGGATGTGTACCTGGATTAGTGGCTTCCCCTGCTACTGGCAGATTCTGTTATGGCAGTCTGTGCTGCCTACTATGGGTTCCTTTAGACCCATGAGTAGTACTGGGGTCCCCTTCCTTTGCAGGGCTGCCCTGCTTGCCATGTATAGGTCTCCCTTCTTCCCCAACTCATCTGAAGTAGCACATTGTCTGTCATCTAACCAGATCCTCATGTCCTCAGGCAAAATGTTAAGGGCTTGTTCCCTCACCAAAAGGTCTACCAGCCCTTCAAAAGTGGTGACCTGACATCCACTCACCCAGCTATGGAAATAATTGCTCAGTTCAGCAACATATTCACACGCACTTTCATCTGCCTTGTGTCTATGTTCATGAAACTTTTTCCTATATTTTTCAGGTATTAGCTTAAAACATTCTAAAAGACATTTATTTACAGCAGTATAATCAAAACAGACAGAGTCAAGCATTTTTGACAAAAAAGTTACAGCTTTCCCATGGGGTAAAGGGGTCAGGAACTGTACGCAGAGCCTTTGGTCAACACTATACTGTTTGCATACCCTCTCGAACATATGAATGAAACTATCAAAATTATCCCCCTCTTTAAATTGCAGAAGACATTTACTGGCCTGTTGTGCTTCTGGGGTCCAGTTACTGCCTTCCCCATTACCTCCATGACTCTGACAAAGAGTCAGCATTTCCTTCTCATGCCTCCACTGACGCTCCTTTTCTTTGGCTTCTATCTCCAAATGCCTGGCCTCCAACTCAAGTCTCTTTAGCTCCAGCTGGATTTTTAAGTCCATCCCAGAAAGGTTGAGCTGTCCATTCTCCGAGGATTTTGTATCTCCACTGCTAGTCTGATTGTCCTTCACAGAAAGGTTGAGCTGTCCATTCTCTGAGGATATTGTATTTCTACTGCCAGTCTGATTGTCCTCCTGGATGCTGTTTTCTGATGCAGCTGTAACCAAGGCTGCAATCAGATCTGCCTTAGTTAGGTTTGCATGCACCAGTCCCCTAGCTTGGCACATCTCCACCAGCTGGCTCTTTGTCAGCTTTCCATACTCCTCTGCTGATATGCTGCCTGCTCATTATGACTAACTAAGCTAACATAAGAAATAAAACAATTGTGTACTGAACTCTGAGTATTCACTGCGTGGCAGTTTTAGAGTACAAAACACCTTCAGAGATCACTGTACATAAGCTATAGGATTCACTCTACCCACACCACTACAAGCCTATTAGTATTTGCCAACTAATTAATATGTGATGTGGATATCCCAACCACTGCAAACCACATGTGATGCCCGTGCTTTGGCCCAGCAATCAAGGAGCCTCAATCCTCACCACTAACACCAGGGAGGGCATTTCATATAAGAGGAAAGGATAACAAATACACACAGTAAAGTACAATTTCCCTTAAGTTCACACAGAGATAACAGTCAGTCTGGGGCTGGTTGCTCCCTTGCTCCCCAGGTTCCCAATAAGACTCCCCACTGGCACAACTATAGGGTCCAGATCTCAGCCTTGCTGGCAAGCTAACCTCCAGTAACCTCTCTGTCCATCCAGTGCTTCATGTCGCTGCCCAAGTAGCTGACACACACACACACACACACACACACACACACACACACACACACACACACACACACACACACACACACACACACACACACACACACACACACACCTTGAGATAAGTATTTATACACCTTCACAGACACTCATGGGAAAGGCTGACACGGATTCTCCAGCTGTGCCCCTTTACCCAGATTATACAGTAGTAATTCCTGCCACCATCAGCTAATAATTATCAGCTACCCAAGGGCCCCTAAAAGGGTGTCCAATTATTACTGTGCAATATTATTATCCAATTGGTATAACAGTCTAAGGCCTATTAGAGTGGCTTTGTACAACTCCATAAATATGCAATGTACTCTAGAGCTTAACTTATCTCTACACAAACCAGCCACAGTGGAAAAGGGTTTAAAATATTTAATAATAAATACTAGAAACACAAGAGAATACACCTACACCACAGTGCTATTCAAGAGTTCAGAGATCACACAGGAACTTAAAATAATTCAGTAGTACAGTTCTGACATAACAGAAAAAACACTCAGTCTAATCTTTATAGTCCTAGCTATTTCTACAAGAAAACACACTTCTAAGATAACTTACTTAAGACAACAGGAGGTGCTGACTTAGATGTTCAATATCAAAATGCTTACTAATCTCTGGTTTTCACTGTTTAAATTGAAACTGCAGTTCTGCTAAACCTTACATAATCTTTTACACCTTCCTGGTTCCCAGGCCACACAGAAACTGGATTTACATTATTTTACACTTAGAGCAATAAAGGACATTCCACATGTAAATTCTGGTCATTAACTTTAGCCATAAAACAATAGGCAGGAAGCCTTCATCTAGCCGGACCGGAGCCACATTGTAAAACATCAAAGGCAGTGATGAAATAATTTTAATTTCAAAAGAAAGATTTGAAATGCTTGACTTAGTTTTCCTTACAACAGATGGCAATGTTGCCACATTGTTGAAACAGCATTTCTTTACATTTAAGACACAAGCCTGTATTTTACATTTATATTTACAAATGCCAGAATTGTGTATCAAATTCTATTTGACTAGGCTGGCAGCCTTCACCCATTTCTATCCAATCTTCACAGTGTACAACAATGACAACTGCAAATAATAGATTAATTTCTCAACCAAATTAAATTACTTAACACACAAAACATTAACTTGTTGTGCATTAAAACAAAATGATGAGCTATTACTTTCAAAAAAATTAACAAGCACTGACTAGTTTTCTGTTCTACAGCAGGAAGACTTCAAAACTGTATTCTAGTATTTCCACAACATGCTCCTACCTCTTTAAAATGAATAGCACCAAGCTAAAACTAAAGGAAGAAATGGCAACCCAATTCATTGGCAATCCTATGACATGAAAACACTGCTGTCTGCCAGAAAATCTGCATGAAGAAATACAAACATACCAAGCTCCCAGCAGATTATGAAGAATAATACTAAGAAAAATGTAAATGCATGACAAATAAGACAAAAGCAATTTACCATATCAAACATACCATATCAGACATCAGAAATCTTTGCTGAGCAATCCTAGAGCTTTATAGAGGGGAAGTCAACAGCCTATATGGTATGACACTGCCTCCATACCCCACATCTTTGAGAATGAATATAAATCCAACATCTGAGTCAAACCTAATAGCAACTGTATTTTACATCACTTTTCTCTTACAATACATTTCCTGACATGCTGTGACAAATACCAACACTTCAGCTGAATCCATGTTCAGCTTTATAGCTGACTTCCAGCTTAAGCATGCAACAATAACTTCCATCAGCAAAAGTCTCCTAAAATACCAAACAGCGTCATACTAGCATCTGATATTTTATTTCACCATTCATATAGGCCTATAACATCTTTAGTGCATGATAAACAACTCAGTTCCCCCAGTGTCTTCCCATATTTATGGAAAATTGTCAGCAGTTCTTATCATCAAACAATCTCTTGCTTCCAGTCCATTATCATGTTGTTGTACAACAACAACAACAACAACAAGTCCATTATCATAAAAATTTAAAAAAAAAGAAAAGAAAAGAAAAGAAAAGCAGTAGTATACAAATTGCAAAAGGACCTTGAAGCCTATGGGCTTCTCACCAGCCCTTTCATTATTATCAACATGGTCTAAGAGAGTGTAGTGGCACAAACACTGCATCCTCACCTTGACTGACATCTACTGACCAATGAATGATGGAAACATCACTGTGATAATCTCAGCAGAGCTCTCCAAAGCATTTGGAATGTAGCTCACTCACCATACATTTATGAGGTCTTCCTCTATGGTATCTACTCTACTGTATTAAATTGGTTCCATGGCTCCTGAAGATGATATGCATTGAAATTGTTATATCCCAAGCTCAGTCCTCCTTCTATCTGAGAATATCTGGAGTACCCAAAGGGTCAGTACTTGGTCCACTCATTTTTCTCTACACAGACTTAGATATTTTCTTACAAAGAAATAAAACATTCAGTTTTCTGCAGATTACATTGTCATCTGGAAAACAGGAACATCTCAACTATCAATTACCAGCACTGTTAACACATTGGTAGGAAAAATTTGTCAGGCCAGCAACTTAAAAGGGCTTAAGGTAAACATCAATAGAATGGATTCAAAGTTTATGGCCTGTACAAATGCTTTAACACATGTATGACCAGCCAGAGCCAGACTGCTTCAGATGGTAGCACTCTACAAACAGTATTTTAGCATTTGACGTGACCCCCTCACTCACCTTCTCCGCCCACATACAGAGCTTAGGCAAAAGTTTGGTATTTCTTCTTACCAATCCATAATCTGGTGCAGGACATTGGGTTCCTGTAGTGGTTTACACTTGGCTCTTCTGGCAGCTATTTTGGGGCCTTGCGTGATGTGTCACATATCCTTTCCTCTGTGTATTATGGGATGGAGGCATAGCTTTTGTTCTACTGGGACTTTACATGTTGTATTCAATATCCTTTCCACTACACGTGATGTGTCTGATGCCTGGCTTTTGTGACAATCCTGTTGGGGCTTTGCACAGTGTATTTTATAAAATTTCCATTGCCCAAGATGAGGTTGCCACTTTTCTCATGTGTCTGTCCTACTGTAAACTTATATTGTCAATCACATAGCCTTTCCAGTATGTGTGATGGGGTTAATACTTTGATCTTGTGTCAGTCCTACCAGGGCCTCACATGTCATATCAGATATCCTTTCCAGTATTTATGATGAAGCTGATACCTGGCTCTTGTGCCAGTGTATATCCTTGAAAGGCGAGGAGTTTCAGAATCTAGGATCTTAATGGAGCAGAACCACTGCTTTTCTGGGTCAAGTTAAATCAACGGATTGGGGCAGGGCAGCTTGTGAGAATGTTCCCTGGATGCTTCCCACATGAATGCTTCAAGACATTGTCTGCTTTCAGGAGACCACCATAAAACCAAGAGCATTCATAACTAATTACAGCTCTTATATATCTATATACTGTACATGTACTATATGTATATGCACATTTTTCAGACAGAAGTTGGTTAGGATACTGATTAGGAAATGGAAGGCTATGGAGCTTGGTAAAAAGATAATGGGGTAAACTAAGGACTCAGTAAGAAGAGTATTTTCTGGAATTAAAGAGTCTGAGATTGTCACTCGCTGAAATCCAGTGTCATATCATGTTTTCTTTAATATATATCCAAGTGAAGATGACTAAAGTAATGATCCAGTTGACTGAGTCTGAGTAGTGACTTGAATGATGGAGGAGTTGGGGAGGATAAGATGGGAATGAGTACCTGATGCTGGGGTGATGGAGTGGACTGGCAGCTTTGGCTAGCTGTACTTATCACAATGAAAGTAGAGGCTTGTAGGCATTGGAAAGCAGCAGATAGGCAATATAGACTTGGTGCTATCACATTGAAGAAGATAGCTCTAGATGCATATGTATGGGAATACCTATTTGCAGAGACAGTACAGTAGGCATTTGATTTGACACAAGTGGTCAAATAATCCACCAGTGGTGGACATGAGGTACAAAAAAGAAGACACTGCTGTGTACATAATATCAAACAGACTGTTTGTCTAGGTGGTGGTCCTGTCAGTGATGGAGGGATTGGCAAGGCGATATATGAATGGCGACATCATCCCTGTCCTGTAGAACCTCAGGTTATCAGCAAAGATGTTTAGTTATAGGGGGATGGCAATCCAATCAGTGGACAGTTGACTGTAGATAAAGAGCATTTAAGAACAGCAGGAGAATAACAAATTTAATGCCTGCCAGGATGACAGCTCCCTCAAGTTGGCATTCACTCAGGACAGTGGCCACTTTGTCCCTGTCAAGTGAATGAAAAAAATCATGACTAATTGGAGAATGGCTGGTGTTAATTACGTGAGGAGGAAGAAAAGCTAAAAGACATTTATTTAGCTGAGGGAAAAATGTCAACATGGTTTAAATGCAAGAGATAGTGTTTCACATTTTTAGTGCTGAGTAAGTATTTGGGCCAATGCTAATAGGGCTATACATGGTACATCACAAAACCTTGAACAGACGAGCATTCTGGAATCCAAGAGGATAATGGCATAGAATCATTGTGCTTCTGGGATGAGTTGAATCAACTGTTTTACATTTTGAGTTCTGAGTAAGCATTTCAGCTATTAGAAGTAATGGTAAAATAAAATAATTTAGTATGTGAACTACACCAAGATTTATTAAAAATGTTGCTGCGTTCTGAAGCAGTACAATTCCAAGAATAAAACAATTTACTTCCCATTTATATGATACCAGGGAGGCCTCAGCTTGTGAACAGCATACAGTTTAGTGGGTCAGAGAGAGAGAGAGAGAGAGAGAGAGAGAGACTGCTGCAATGGAAGGACTATAGGTGATGGTAAATCATTGCTCGATAAAAGTAAGTGGTATTTGCAATGAAGAAATTTAAATGTGTTATCAATGGATGAAGGTAAGAATAAAAGTGATGCAGCAGGAACATAATAGGTTATTAATGATAATGCTGAAGACTTGGGGTCCTGCTGAATCATGAATAAGAAGTAGATTTGATTTGAAAATTATTGGGAAACTTTTTAAGGTGGAGATCTTGAAACCTTCCTTGATGGAAAGGGTTGATGAGCCTTTAGGTTTCTTGTAGAACAGGAATTTTTCATTGTATTTTAGCTTGCTTGAAAGAGGTGGTATTGGCTGGTTAAAATTAAACACAGCTGAAAATAACTAACAGCACTCTTTAAGTATTGGTTGATTAACTTTTTCTTTATGGTCAGTGTGGAATAGTATAATATAGCCTCACCATGGTTTGCCTTTTCATTTTGCTACAGTGCATATTCAGATTTATCTCACTTCCTTTCCATGATGTATTGTGTAGCTTGGCTGCTGGTGCACACAATGTGATGTATATATACACATATGTGTACGTTACCACACCCTATCATTAGGATGAGTATAAGACCAGTTCCTAATGTGTGGTATAGTTGAATCCAGTCTGATTAAGAGACAGACATTGATTCCTCTTCTATCAAATTACTGAAATTGGCTTAAGCATACGGTTTGAAAGGAAGCTAAGTCTGACTCTCCAATTTAAGTGCTTGTCTGCACCAGTTTCAATTCTTTGATAGAATAAGAATAAGTGAATTGCCTTTGATCAACTGGGATTGATCAAAACCAGCACTCAACAGATCTGAGGTAACCCTACTAAGACATATCTAGTTACTTTAACCATCTTGCTGGTCACCTATATGTACTGTATTTTATTCCCTTCTTATACCTTATCATTCTGTTGTGTGCCCTGGAAATCCACTATTAATATTTAGCTTTATTTATTTATTTATTTATTTATTTTCACTGTATTCAGCCTTCTTGCCCAGAGCAAGCATCACTCATCAGCCCAGTTTAATGTTGATTGACTTTGTATTGTGCTGCTACTATTAAGAATTATATTTAGCAATATTAATAATTTAAATGTCACAAGCTACTCAATGTACACTATGTTATACCATTCCGCACAGTGTTATTCCATATGTTTTGTTATCCTACATGTGGATTTATGTTTAGTGTATGGCTCAACAGTATTTTATTCCACATGTACAAGGCATTCTTTCCTCATGATATTTTTGGCAAATACAGAGAAATACTTGACCTCAATGTACATATACATAGAAGAATTTGTAAACTGCACCCTGTCCCATCTAGCTAAATTGTTACTATTAATGCAAAAATTTAGAATATACTTTTAAATCTAATTTCTCTCACTTCTTCCTCAAAACGTATTCATGCTTTCACCATAACTCTCATGTTATTCTTTTGCATATCTCCTTCACCATACTGATATATTCCCTCCGTACAAACAAACCTATTTGTAAATATTTGTAAATATTTGTAAATATCTACTAAATCTTTCTCAGATTTTAAATTGTCTTAATTTTTTTTTGATAAAATGTATTAAAACACTGTATTACTCATTTGTTATGGATTCATCTAAATTTGCTAACTTTATGATGTAATATTCTATGTTAATGCCATTTTTCTAATTTTGAATTTGATATTTTTTGTATGTTTTTTTTACTGGAGCTTTTCTCCCCGGGCCTCTACTGAAAATGGACATGTATCCAGTTGGACTAGCCCGGTCAACAAATGTAAAATAAAATAATAATAATAAAGTAAAATTGCATAAGGTCCTACATCTGTATAATGTCTTACATCTGCAGAATGTCTGTATTCTACTACTGTGTTACGCATTTGTCATGCATTTTTCATATTTGTATAATTTCTCATGGAGCTTTTCTCCCCGGGACTCCATTGAAAACATATTCTTCTCAGCTCAATGGACTATCCCAAAAGTAAACAAACTGTAAAATAAAATAAATACATAAATAATTAAATAAATAATAAATACAATTTCCAATGAAAAAGTTAATTATTGTAATAAGTAAAGAAATTAGTTAATATTTAATTGTGTTGCCAAAAAATCATATGTAATTTTGGAATTGCATAAACAAGTCAGTATATCTTTCCAGAGGAAACTGTTCAATGTTTCTTCTTAATTTAAATTACCCATCTTCGTCAGCAGAGCTTGAAAGATCTTCTGTTTAATGCATATACTTTGACAATTCCTCTTTCAATTAAATTAATCAACTTTACCAGGAGGCTAAGTGTGATATTAGACAAGCCTAGCACCCTGGAGTCTGAGGGGTGGGTTCCTATTCATAGGTTCATATGTAGGTACTAGGCTATCTGCCCAAAGGCATTTACAAGCCTAGCCAGAATATGCTGGTTTTCGCAGCCCCCTTAGATTAGTTCCCTGTGCCTCTGTCCAGCAGAGCCACTGAAATGATCCCTAGGGTAAACTTTCTGTTTCCCATCCACTCGTCAAGGTTTCTCTTGAAGAGTGTTAGCGAGGAGCTCTGCCTAATGTAGATTGGAATCTTGTTCCAAAGCATGGGAAGTCTCTGGGACAGGAATCTATCCCTCCAGCACGTCCTATTTATTGTTGTGGTGAGATTCAGATCCCTAATGATCAAAGACACATTCGAAAGAATGCATCTTGATCGAACTTGAAAGCACGAAAAGGCAATATAGTGAAACAGCATACAAGTAAATTCTTTCCCTGGGAAAGAAATCACTTGGCTGCTTCCATTACTTTGCCATTTTTGTGACTGTAGTGCGATCTCAGAGTTGGTATATTTAAGTAGGGGTGGTGTGGGGGGGAGGCACACAGAAGCACAGAGAAGTTTCTTACACTGTTTTGCTTTCACATAAAATATTCTGACTTCAATGACCACCTGAGTTATGCATTACAAATTATACAACTAGTAGATCTGTTTGAATACTGCTTTTGCAAACTCTGCATTATGTTTGCTGCATCATATATCATTAGATACTAACACAGCATAATTTTTAGACTGTTTACTCAGCTTGTCATTAGTGGTAGCAGTGAGTGACTTTGCCCTATATTTTTCCTTTTAACTTTCAGTACATCTCAAGGTGTCAGCCTAATGAATTCATGAGCTAAAGCTGCTACAATTTCTAATCACTGTGCTTTGCAGCTGTACTCTGTTCCACACAATTATGATAGCTATCATAATACTTTTCTTACTAAAGGGGCAGCTTGGTGTCAACAGTCTGCTCTGCATACCTCTCAACCTCTCAGCTTTCAAATTCATAGCAGGAGACTATAAAAAAAATCACAGCAGAGGGCATATTGTTCTGTCAATGAGCATTAAAAATCATAGCACTGACCTTTATAGGTCATAGCAGAGGGTAATATAACAAAAAAGGATACTTATTTATATTTTAGGAAAGAATGTGTCCAAATGCTAAGAAATATTTGAATAGGCTATATGTTATCATTTAATAATGCACAAACTCTTAAATAGTATTGAAAATTTAGGAAGAGAAAGTTTAAAGCTAAAAATTAAAGTGTTTTGCATAAATGAGAGCAGGTGAGGTGTATGCAGTTTTGTACTTAGGATTACTCCCTGGCTTTCTTAGGTCAGTATTAGTTTGTGGTGTATATTTCTTCCATATCTAATCAAATAGAAACAGAACACTTAAACACTGAAATCTTGATATTCCTTGTAACATGAAAGCATCTTTCAAATCATTATTCTTTGCTAATTTCCTAACCCTTGCCAAACACAGTTTTCATCATTTTTTGTAACTGCCCAACCTTTACCCCATACTCTCCACTATATTTACTCTTACCACCTACTTCAGGCACCAGCTTTTATTGATTTTGTTTTGACAACAGCACTTCTAACTTGGAAACATCAACAGTTACTGCAATAGAGTTCCTTCAGTATAACTACAACTTCTGTTAATGTTATCCACCTGGTAACCCACTATTTGCAAATCATTGTGGCATTGTCACATTGTTACCCTGTACTGTCCACACTGTAGCATATGCAGGTAATTTCAAATATTTTGAAATAAGCCTCTGTGCAAGCTGGGTTTGGTAGGTTTCTCAGGTTGTCAATATGTGTGTAGTGTAGACAAAAATGTATACATGGCCTTTCTACAAAGCTTTATTTATCACTCATCACTTTCTTTCTTTGACACATACTCAGTCAAAGATAGAACTGTCTACCTGCATATGCCATGCTGGCTTCCCCCTGCACCATGCTAAGGTGGGTAAACTGGAGATATGTGTGTGGAAACATACATGCCTACTCTGCCTGATCAAGCAGCTAGAGAAAATCAACAAGAAGACTGGGTGGGAGGATATGCTGTTCTTCAGTACTCGGAGCTGGCATGTTCTGTAATGCCCAAATCTCTCTCTCTCTCTCTCTCTCTCTCTCTCTCTCTCTGTGCTGGGGAAATTAATGGGTCAACAGGACTTTCTGGAAGGAGTGAGCTGTAGGGCTCTGGCTTTGCCTGTGGTTGTCCAGATCCTGTCACCATAGAATGAATGGATTACTGAGGTGCATGTAGTTGAGCTTCTGGTAAGGCTCCTGCATTAGTGGAGAGGGTAAAAAGAATTCAGTATAGTAATAGGAGCGTTTGTCATTGGTTGCTCTTATAGGTTCATAGATTCAAAAGTGTTTACTAGGCTAACAACCACAAGGGACTTTTTAAGCCTAGCCATGCATCTCAAATCTCTGACAAGTTCTGGTACCCTTGATAAGTGCAAGCATGGGCCAGGGAGATGAACCATTTACAGGTTACCTGTTTGCATTAGAGATATAGGTGCAAAACCAGGGATGAATTTCTGGTTTCCCATCCAGTTGTCCAAGTTGCACTTCAAATGGGTTAGGGAGGAACTCTGCTTTACATGGATAGGGAGCCTGTTCCATAGATGGGGTAGTCTCTGGGATACATTCCTATCTGTCCAGCAGGTCCTTTGTATATCACAGGCAAGGTTTAAATCTTTAGAATGGATAATTCTGCTACTTTTTGTTTTGTGGATATGCAGGACGTACTTCAGAGTGGGGTCTGACAGTGCCCTGTATGCCAGGCACAGATCTCCCCTCAAAAGCCTGTAGGAGACAGAATACAGGGCTAGGGTCTTGAGGCAGTCTGCATAGGACATATTACTTACACCCTGTATTCTTTAAGTGAGGAACCTCTGTGGACATTCCAGTTGATGGATATGCCTAGCTAGGTACATACCAAAGGGTGCTTTGTACTTAATGATAGGTTTGATGAATGCCAAATACAGTGGAACAATGACTTCCTTGGACTTAGATGCTATGCCTTTGTTTATAATTTGCACAACATAGAATGATTTTTCTCACCACTGTAGACACGTGATGATTAAAGGCTAGATTACTACCTATGTGTGTCCCTAAGTCCCTGACTACTGGGTCAACTCTAAGGGGTGTGTTGTCAATATGATAGTTACTAGGGATGGATGACTTCCCAAAAGATACTATTATGCATTTCTTGGCATTTAGTTTTAGTCCATGGCTCTGACCCCAGTTAATTGTCTGTGTCAGCACCTCCTGGAGAACGTTTGTGTCAGTGTGAGATTGAATGACAACTCCTAATTTGCAATCATCTGCAAATTTAGTCAGCCAGAGACCACTGACATTGGCCTTGACTTCTGAGAAGTAAATGCCAAAAAGGAGCGGTCCAAGAACTGATCCCTGAGGGACTCTACTTGAGACTGTTCTCCTTGTAGAGGTGGACTCCCCAATTCTAGCTTCCTAGGTCCTGTTTATGAGCCAGTTGGCTATCCAGTGGGTGACATACGGGTTTGTACCTAATCTCCTGAGTTTGTCAACAATACCCAAGTGGGGTATTGTGTCAAATGCCTTGGTCAGGTCAAGGTAAGCAGTGTGAATGATTTTGCCCTCATCCATTGCTTTGGTGACCTTTTCAAAGAAGTCCACCAGGTTGAGTAGGCATGATCTTCCCTTGGCAAAACCAAACTGGGTTGGGTCCAGTGTCTGGAGGTTTACTATATCTCTGTTGATCATCTCCATAATAATTCTTTCCATGGCTTTACATTTGACTAGTGAGACGTATGAGTCTGCAGTTTCAAGGGTCTGTAGATGGCCCAACTTTTTGCAGAGGGATGACTGTTGCCTTTCTCCATTCATGAGGCATGAAGCCTGTTTGGGGGCTACAGTATAGTAATTCCAGAGGCCCTGATAGGTTATGTTTCATGCTATTTAGGATGCATTCTGGGATATTGTCTAGGCCCATTAATGCGGTGTTCTTGGTCATAGAATGAGCATTAAGGACCTGTTCCCGAGTGATAGTAGAAGGAGTTATATTTGATGATATTTCCTGAGGCAAGGATGAGGGGGAGAGAGGAGTAAAGTTGGAGCTGAATTTATCAACCAGGAGGTTTGCTATATATTCTGGCTCAGTATAGGTGGCTCTGTTTACAATGAGCTCTGCACACAATTGCGTATTGCCTTTGAGTTTGTGGACATAGCTAAAGGTTGCTTTGTGGTTGTCCTTGGCCTGGGAGGCCAAACTTACCTCAAATTTTGCTTTGGTGGACTTTATTTGTCCTCTGAGTTGTTTGTTTAGTTTGATGAAAGTGCTTTTATCCTGCTGGGTGCTGCACCTAATTTTTGCCATGATTTTCTTCCTCCTGTTATACTGCTGACTGATTTTGTGATCCCACCAGTGTGGCTTGTTTTTTGAGTTAGTTCTGTACTTCTTCCTGGTGGGTACAGCTGCCTCTATGCAGCTATTAACATGTTTGTACAGGGTTTCTGTTAACAGTTCTGCGTAGGCAGAAGTGTTCTCTGGGTTTATATGGGCTTGAAATTTTGCCAGGTTCTCACTTAATAGCAAGAGGTTAGCCTTAGAATAGTTCCTGAATATTCCTGGTTGAGCTGAGGGTACAGGTTTTATTTTAACTTCAAAGGAGACCATTTTGTGGTCTGACCCTGACAGGGAAGGCATTACAGTAGGGGGTGTGCAGCAGTCTCCCATATTAGTGAGAACCAGATCCGGTATGGTTGCACCCCTGGTTGGTGTACTGACTATCTGGTCCAAGGAGTTTGTGCTTAAAATCCAGGAATCTCTGTGCATGTACATTTGATGTCATATAGGATTCCCAGTTAATAGTGGGGTAATTAAAGTCACCCATGGATATTGTACTGGGTTGGATGGTTAGTGTTTCTAGTAAGTTTAAATACATGGTATGGGTTTCCTGGGTCATAGAGGGGGACCTATAGCTTGCAAGGAGGTGGTATTGGATTTTACCTATTGTTATTTGAACATAGAGCAGCTGAAGTGCATTGTCCTGTTTGACCAGCCTTGAACTATATTTATTTTTGAAGTAAACAGAGACACCGCCATCTTTAGTTCCTGCCTGTGAAGTAGCTGGTCTAAATGTGTGGAAGGCATTATAACCTTACTCTGTTGGTGTCCTCTCCATGACTTTAAACCACATCTCAGAGACCACACAGACATCAGCATTCTCTAGGGTAAAGAGTTTTTTGTTTAGGGTCCTAGCATTGAGCAGTAATACCTTTAGATTTTCTTGGTTTTGATTTGCTATGTCAGAAGTACTTTCAGTTTGGCATTGCCTATAAAAGGCACTATGGGGGAAGACAATGTTTTAGCTGATATTCGAAAATCTAGAGAGGAGAGGTGCAGACCATCCCAGGCAAAGCAGTGGGGTCTGTTGACCATCTCCCTCCATGCTGAAAAATATTGCACCCCCTTAGATTGAGGGTTCCTATCACATAGTTGAACTTGCACAAGTTCGAATCTTATATGATCGAGACCATAAGTTCGAACTTGTAGAAGTTTGAGCATTTCAATGGAAATCTCAGTAAGGGAGGTTTCTGTTCTGTTGAATGAGGTGTTCATAGGTTCATAGGTTCATAGGTTTATACTAGGCTATCTGCCCGAGGGCATTTACAAGCCTAGCCCATAGTTTTGTGGCTTACGCCACCCCTTTAGTATGGGGAACTATACCCATTATTTTGCTGTGCCTCTGTCGAGCAGTGATACTGAGGTAATCCCTGAGGTATATCTGCGATCTCCCATCCATTGGTCAAGATTTCTCTTGAACAAGGCCAGCGAGGTGCTCTGCCTCACATATACTGGGATTTTGTTCCACAGCATAGGGAGTCTTTGGGTGATGAATCTATCCCTCCAGCACGTCCTATTAATAGCCGTGTCGAGGTTTAAGTCTCCCGCCCTTGTGGCTCTGACGGATCTAGATTTTTTAGGTGAAGCATATTCATCAAATCTGGGTTTGACATGGCCTTGTATGTCAGGCACAGGTCACCTCTGAGCAAGCGGTGGCGACTGAATAGAGCTGAAGTTCTTTCAGTCGGGCAGCATAGGACAGATTTTGAGACCCTTTATCCTTTTGGTGAGGAACTTTTGTGGCCTCTCCAGCTGCTGCAAGTGTCGGGTCAGATACAGTCCGAATGGGGCATTGTACTCAATCATTGGTCTGATGAGTGATGAGTATAGGGAAACTATGACCTCCCTTGATCTAGATGTGAATCCCTTCATGATAAGGTGGGCAATGTAGAAGGTCTTCCTAACTACTTTAGCTACATGGGTGTCGAATGACAGGCTACTGTCAACCTGGGTCCCCAGGTCCCTGATAACTTCTTCTGTGCTCAGTGGATTGCCACCTATATGGTAGCTAGGGGTAACCTTGTTTTTCCCGAAGGGTATGACTATGCATTTTATGGCATTTAACTTTAGGCCATGGCTCTGGCACCAGTTATCTGTTTCTGTGAGACCCTTCTGAAGGATATCTGTGTCAGATGTGTTTTCGACTCTGGCGCCCAGTTTGCAGTCATCTGCAAACTTTGTCAGCCATAACCCTCCTGTGTTTGCTTGTACTTCGGAAAAGTAGATGCCAAACAAGAGTGGGCCCAGGACTAAGCCCTGTGGGACACCACTTGTGACAGGCTTTGAGTCTGACATGGCGCCAGCAACTCTGACCCTGTGGGTTCTGTCACTCAGCCAGTTTGCAACCCATCTTGTGATGTATGGGTTAACATTTAAGCTGTTGAGTTTTTCAATGATACCCAAGTGGGGTATTGTATCGAAGGCTTTCGCCAGATCGAGGTAGGCTGTATGGACTGCCTTTCCCTCATCAATGGCTTTGGTGACTGTTTCAAAAAAGTCAACCAAGTTTAAAAGGCATGATCTGCCTTTGACAAAGCCAAACTGGGTTGGATCCAAAGTCTGCAAATTCCCTATGTCTTTATTTATGAGATCCATTATGATCCTCTCCATGGCTTTGCAGATAAGGCTTGTCAAGCTAATGGGCCGGTAATTTCCAGGGTCGGTGGAGGCACCGCCTTTATGAAGTGGGACCACTGTCGCAGTGCGCCATTCCCTGGGTACGTATCCAGAGGTGAGACTATGATTAAACAGCTGTCCTAGCTGTGGGTTTAATTCCTCATTGAGTTCATGGAGCACACAGCCGGGGACACCATCAGGTCCCATGGATGCTGTGTTTTTTGCTTTGGAGATCTTGGAGTTGGTATATTTAAGTAACGGTGGGTGTGGGGGATGCTGGGGGGCTTGCCCCACCTACTTACAACATTTTATTTTGTTTTTCCTTCTTTTTTTTTTATTTTTTTTATTCATAGTCGAAGTTTTGTAACTTTGAAAGGAATGGTTCATACATTTCATTTTCGGAGTTATAAAACTTCAACTATGTGATATAGATCCTTAGAATGACAGCAGAAACTAAGCCAATTATTAAAGTTACTCATCTTTTGTTCATATTGTGGCATCATCCTTGGAGAATGTAAAAAGTTGCTCAGTGCTAGACTCATACCAGCCTGAGACACATATTCCGAGAGCTCTGTGATGTCTCTCTTCATATAATCTAGTGGGGTATGTCTCAGGTCATTTACTCCCACATGGGCTATGACTGAGTCATACTGGTAACTGTGGTCCAATGACCTGAGTGCATGCATAATGCGGCAGATCTTAGCCCCTGATTAGCAACTGACTGTAACTTTCTCCTTACTCAGCCTGGTGAGAAGGGCATCAGTGTGTCTCACGATGCTGTCTCCAATGACTAAAATATTGGATTGTGTGTTGACTTGCCTTATGGGCTTATAGGTAGAGGCTCCATAAGATGTATCTGAATGTGCTGATGTGGGTGTTGTTTTGATAGAGTGTGTTTGAGACTCCTGAGGGTATTTCTTATGTGTACTTTGTCTAGGAGGTCTTTGTGGTTTAGAAAGGTTATATGTAAGTGCCTCAGTATATGTGGGTCTATATGTCTGCTTTGAATCGTGTGTCATGGGTGCAGCATGTGTGCTACTGACAACCTTATTGACATTAGGAGTACTTTTATGTGAGACCTCTGCCTCCAGTGACATTTTGTAAATACATCTCTCACATACCATATCAGTTTGTTTGAGAATTAACTGGTTGTCAGTATACATGAGGTAATTTCTACATTTCGAAAAAACAGTAGAGACAGCAAACAATGACCAAAGTAAATATATTTATTAGGAGGACATAAAACAAAAAATGGAGAAGCAGACCAGTTTCAGCTGTACAGCCTCCCACAGTGCATTAAATTAACAAAGCATACAAGCATATATTTATAGTATAGCTCCACCTGAAGTTACCTGAGGTAAATTGCACCATTCATTAAAAGTATTCATTCAGCCCTGGAAAAAACAAGAACTGGTGGACAATCATAACATTTAATGACTGTTAAGACCATGGATTAAATTTTTGTGGGCAGGGGCATTTTTTCCGACTTGTATATATGTGACTACGTCCTTTCACTGTAATATGAGCAGCATTTTGGCTCTGTAAATCTATTTACGCGGGGCACAATTGTGAAGTATGGACAATATTGCCAGATTATCTCATTTTTCTGGGGGGGGTAACTGCTGAAATGGGGAACATTTGTATAACTTGCATACAACATTGGGCCTGATGTGTTTAAACATTTATTGTGTCTCGTTGTGCTTATGTAATATTATTTACCCTTATTACGGGCGCCATTTTGTATCACGTTGGATTAGATGAGGTAGCCAAATGGCACTTATTTACAGGTCTTTAGTGGCATTCTGATTTTAGTATGAACAGCTGACCCGGGACATAACTGCACGATCTACCTGAGGATGTCATGTTGTATTTAATTACAGGGACTTGGTGACAATCGTGTATAGTGATACTTCCTCATTCATTCATTACGTATGCACTAGGGATATTACCATTTATTAATGTACTTGATGTGGATGCAAGTTACAATTAAGAGGTTCCATAGTATTCAAATTTGATTATGTATTGCATGAACATTTCAATTTTTTCAGGGTAATATGGGGTGTACCCGCAGATAATATTGGGACGGATTTGTTTATATATTCAGTGTGTCTCGAGGTGCTTAAACAATTGTCGCCATTTTGCTCTACAGGAAAGGTGCAGTAATATATGAGAAAGTAATACAACACTTAATCACAGGTTTTTGGAGGCAATTTGTTTGTGATAATCAAAACAATGGACTCTGGAAATAATTGCAGTGTCCAGTTAAGGATGCCAGTTTATATCTAATTACATGTATCTAGTATAGTGGATACAGGAAACAAATAGGTTCATATTGATTTTCGTATACATTCACTATATGTTGATTGATTTTTAGGGATATTATTTTAACTAGACCACTTAAGATAATCCCTATTCTCTAGTTGGAGCTGGACATTCATGTATAAACAAAATCACTATCCAGGTACAGGGATTTCTGTCTAGTGTTGAGGTCCATCTGACCAACTTTAAGAATAGTATTCACAAATTGTCTTGGTAATCCTTATAGATCATATAACAATCGAAATTTGTTTAAGATTTAAGGCATATTCATTTCACTCAGGTGATATTTATGTTTTTTAAATGGATGTTATATGGTGTCTTATCACGATCTTTGTAATAAACATATAGGTTGGACATATTTTGGACATTTTTGTATGATATTGGGTGGCACTTTTGGAACTAAATTGCACCACATTTATAGAATTTAGCACTGCAGGATTATCTTTATTATTGCAGGGGCTAATATTGTTCTATTTATACACATTGTTTAAGGTCTTGAGGACCTAGGGTGGACATAGCACTGCATTTATTTATAGAGGGAAACAACCTAGTGCAGGAGCTATTATTGTTCACAATTCTGAAAACTATTTGGGGTTATATATGAGAGCAGGGGTTAATATTTTTCTCATTGTCTATATAGTGAAGTGGTGTTGAGTATATATATTGTTCTGACTGAGGGCTTAGCACTGACTGTTTATAATATTATTTTGGTACTAGAGATTCTTCAGTACTGTTCCTGCTTGCCACTCCCTATCATATATAAGTTAATTTGAATATTACATACAAAAATATTTTGTAATAATTATTTATTGGTCCAATCTATTATGGAACTTACAGATTTATTGAAAGGCCTTTCATCTGACAGAGATGACCTGGTTATTTTTGGTCTTTCCAATCACAGTGAACATAATGGCAATGAACCCACCTTGACAACAAATAGATGCGAGGTCGCATTTCACAAATTGAACAAAAGCATGTGGACATTGAGGGCCAATGTGTGGCATGCTAAACTTTTAAGGCTTATATAGCAAAAGATATATCACCTAGAGGCCTTAGAGTCCGCACACAACCTCTAGTCCCAGATGCGGATTCCATCTTGCTAGAACAATGGGCTGCAGTCTAACTTAAGACATCAATGGAATTTGTCAAGATTTTGGCCTCGTATTTTGATAGGATAATAAATAAGAACATCTTCGAAATCACAGATATGTGTATCAAAATTGTCAAATTTAAAGTGAAATAAATGCAACTATACCGCTGAATGGATCTCCCGTCAAACACAGGAGGCAAATGAAGAAAACATGAACAGGAGATCTAACCATAATATTCTTCCAAAAAAAGCTCACGAATCCCAGATAAAATCCAAAGGCATTTATTGATACAGCAACACATAAAAATGTAGAGAAGGATAAGCGCTTTCGCGTAGTGTGCCCTACGCTTCATCAGATGACAATAGACAAAATGCAAAGTTCTTAAATACAGCATTGTGCGGGAAAAAAAACCTTCTAACAATCAATTAATTAATTAGGATTCATATTGCAGCAACCAAAATTCATTATGAAACTTAAACACACTCTGCCACATTGAATAGAATTGCCAAAGGTGTATATGCATACAAACTAAGTAGAGTGAATGATTAAAAGCTAAAACAATTAAACAAAAACACACTATGCGAAAGCGCTTATCCTTCTCTACATTTTTATGTGTTGCTGTATCAATAAATGCCTTTGGATTTTATCTGGGATTCGTGAGCTTTTTTTGGAAGAATATCGTGGTTAGATCTCCTGTTCATGTTTTCTTCAAAATTGTCAAATTTGCGAGACAGGAGGGTTACCAAAACAACTTAAAGAAATTAGTTCAGGATCTCTTAACCCTAGAGCAAACACTTAAAGACAAGAAAATGAGGAAGTTCCATCGGGATCGCACCAATTATGAGGGTGGGCATCCCTTTTTGAGTAATAAACATGTTAGATTTGACCCCTCCAACAGGAAGGTAGTGAAAAGAAAAAGACCCCGTTCCATCCTCAAGAAATCTAATACATCCAGTTGTGATGAATCAGGAGATGAATCCTCTTCAGCCTTGGAGTCCAAAACACAACATGCCTCTGATTCACCAGTATCCAAAGGGAGGAATTCCTCCACCCCTTTAAGGTTAAGCGAAAGCGGGGGGGGGGGAGGAAACACAGGGGTGGACAGCATGGAAGAGCTGTTGAGGCTTTTAGTACAGAATTAAACAATGTGTTAAACATATCATCCACTGAACTATCTCCTACACATGTAAAAGTATTGAATGAGTTTTCATACCTGTTTTTTTTTTGTTCCTGAAGACACATTTGCTAAAGATGTCTCTGATTTTTGTAGACTACTTAACCTGAAATTATTTTTTCAGACAGCACCTGACTCAGAATCGAATTCAAGTTTCAGATATCATAAATGAAACTTTATTCCACCCATGCATCTGAATGTGTCTATGTTTTACAACTCCATTCTCAAAGATCTGCATTTTAATTTCAGGAAAACTCGGGCAAGACATAATAATCTGTCCAAAAATGAAATGAACACGATACACAAATTGGCAGACAGCAAAGAACTGGTAATATTGTCAGCAGACAAAGGTGGTGCTATAGTGGTACAGGATTGGTCTTTATACAATTCTGAAGCCATGAGACAACTGTCGGACAATTGGTATTACACACATATGGTAATGGACCCTACATCTGGTTTCAAGAGACAAATAGATGATTTCTTGCATTCTGCCAGGGAGGAGGGGATTATAACAGATAATACTGTTTACCATCTTACAGTTCCTGACCCTTGTAGTCAATACATATATTTCTTACCTGAAATTCACAAAAAATTACAAAACCCTCATGGCAGACCTATTGTCTCTGGCAAAGGTTCAATTACCGAACCACTATCTCAGTTCTTGACATTACATCTCAAACCATTGCTTAAATGTGTTAGTGCTAGAATACAAGATACCAAGGAGTTTCTACGTTCTATATCAGACATGCAGTTGGAAGCAGGGTGGTACATGTGCATTTTGGATGTTTCTGCATTATATACGAACATTCCCCATTGGGCAGGTTTGAAAACCTTGGAATATTGGTTATCCAAGTCCGAATTATATCCACCTGGCTTCAATACATTTTTGCTGTGCTTGGAGGAGCATGTATTAACCAAAAATGTTATATATTATGAGAACAACTGTTATTTACAGATCAAAGGTACTGCAATGGGGGCCTCGTTTGCTTCAATTTATGCCGATCCATTTATGGCTTACATCGTGGAACACATCATTTATGATAGAACCCATAATATATATATATTGATGAGATCAAAATATGGAGGAGATACTTGGATGATTGCTGGTTGGTATGGAGGTCTGATATTGTATATCTCAGGGAGTTTGTTACATATGCCACCAGCTTTCATCCTCCTCATATATGCAGAAACATTCCAAAGTCACAATTTTTTCACCTCAAGTGGATTTGTTCTGATGTTGAGATTTATCATACATATGAGTCAGATTTGGTTAGAAGATTTAATGATAGATATTACAAGAAAGGGGACATCGCTCAAGGCAGATGTTGGGCTGCCAATCAGAATAGGGAAAGTCTACTCCAATACAGGGATAAAAACCCAAGTAACAATACCCAAATCAGATTAGTAACAACCTATGGCAGGAACATGGATGTCCTCATCAGCAGTGTCCGCAGACATTGGAATATTCTATTGGCCGATACCAAGCTTAGTGCACTGGTGGATGACACATGTCACTTTTCTTTCAGGAGAGATAAGAACATTGGTTCATTCATGAATCATTACAAACAAGGGAATAGATTTGATAATAGCCCTACACAAATAACTTTGGAAGGTGTGCCCTTGCAGGGCTGTTTTCCATGTTGACATTGCACCTACTGTAAATACATGTCAAAGACTAAAGAATGCACCAGTAAAAATACTGGACAAGTGTTCTTTATAAAGTTTTTTGCCAGTTGTCAGTCTGAATGGGTCATTTACATGGCTTCTTGTAACTGTTCAGCCTTCTACGTGGAACAAACATCCAGATGTGTAAAATTTAGGATATCAGAACATCTAAGTGACATTAGAATTAAAAAAAACAACAAGTGCTTTATATAAACATACACAAAAACACCCAAAAGCCACATTCAGATTTACAGTTATTGATAGAATACAGGGAAACATAAATAACAAATCAGGATGGCATCAGTTATTCAATAATATGGAGAAAAAATGGATTATTAAATTGGGTGCCTTGTTTTCTCCAGGGCTGAATGAATACTTTTAATGAATGGTGCAATTTACCACAGGTAACGTCAGGTGGAGCTATACTATAAATATGTGCTTGTATGATTTGTTAATTTAATGCACTGAGGAAGGCAATACAGCTGAAACCGGTCTGCTTGCTCCATTTTTTGTTTTATGTCCTCCTAATAAATATCTTTACTTTGGTCACTGCTTGCTAGCTCTACTGTTTTTTCGGTTGCTATTGGGTTTGGAGCCATGCAGCTACCATACGTGCAGGAGCCTGTTCCTTTTGAATTTCTACATTTCCTCAGGATGCCCATATCCACTAAACCAGTAATGGAGACAGTAGAAAAGTTCATATCCATGGCAACAGACCCTTTTTTATTGATTAGACTGTTGGAGTGAAAATATAAATCACTGTCAGGAGTATCTGGTTTGCATCTATGTGGACATTACTTGTCACTGCAAACTAGTTGTCCTCTGTGCAGCTAGATATTACAAAAAATTCAATTGTCCTTTTACAGGAAAAATGTCACTCAGAGTGTCTGAGTCTGTACAGAGTACTGCCAAACACTTGAGGAGAAACTAATGCGTACACCCTGAAAATTTAAGATGAAGTATTTAGGCAGCATAGCCACTGATTGCAGTGCTTATCTGGCAATCTCTAGTCATATGAATAGAGACTACCTGGAAGTAAAGATTTTAGCATTTTCCAGAAATGTTATTTTGCAGGTATGTTTTTTTTAACTTACTTTCTCACAGGTAACCACATAGAACCAGATAGGACTGTGAACAGGTATAATAATAATAGACACCACCATTGAGGTGGGGGTGTCTCCTGTTTGCTGCAATGCCAGCTTTGCTCCAGCAACTTCACTGTAGCTGTTTTTACTATATTTTACAATCACAGGTGATCCCAGAACATGGTTTGGGGTGCAGTCAGTGAATGAAAGGCAAGGATTGTTTTGATAGTCACAATAAAGTAATCATTGCTGTGGCATGATAGATGGAGGGTGGGTAGAGACAGAGCGCAGGTTCTGAAAGCTAAAGTTGAAAATCCATTTGCTATTATCTTTTTTACACTTTTTGTTTTATAGCAGGAAACCAGTTAGACCAGTGGGAAGTGTAGCAGTCTGTACTCCCCAGAGCACCATAAACTTGTTTCTTTTTTCTATTTCTATTTAATTTTGGTAACAATTGAAGTGGCTGTGGGGTGTCATACAAAATCATGTGGAAATACAAAACTGTGTCTATCACCACCTTTGTCAATGACACAAGTCAGGCAATTGAAAAGCATGGTCACTTTGGGGAATATGCTGTCTAGAAAGGAAAAGGGCAATTACATGATCACGTCTGAATGACGATTAATATGGTGTTGTGAATGTGAAAGGGACAGTACCTTCCAAAGGATTGCATGGCCATTAAATTTATGTGATTCTTTCATAGAAAAAGAGTGTATTCTCTCAAAAGGGGGGGTTGTACCCAAGTATGTTATTAGAAACTGCCCTCAGGGAGGTGACATATGGTCTCATATAAAGCTAGTGTATCCTGTATTTCAGAGAACTTTTGTTGTCAATGGCTGGCACTGTGCTTGGATTCCAGCTGTGGACATTTTACCACTACAGAAAAATG
The DNA here is from genome assembly GCF_019279795.1 of Protopterus annectens. Classification (NCBI taxonomy): domain Eukaryota; kingdom Metazoa; phylum Chordata; order Ceratodontiformes; family Protopteridae; genus Protopterus; species Protopterus annectens. Next base: position 896,615,309 of record NC_056726.1, on the reverse strand, counting down.
CTGGACAAAACGAATACCCCGAATATTTATACAGTTCTCTATGTCAAAAAACAAAACAAATCTTCTATATTTCATCAGAAATATATATGTGTGTGTGTGTGTGTGTGTGTGTGTGTGTGTGTGTGTGTGTGTGTGTGTGTGTGTGTGTGTGTGAGTGTGTGTGCGTGTGTGCGTGTGTGCGTGTGTGTGTGTGTATTTCCAGTTGTAATATGCAGTCCCTAAAATGCCACGATTTTGAGTGGCTAAAGCAGTGGGATGAAATTCAAAGGGGTTCAATTTTGGAAGCTCTGAGGTTAAAATTTCAGTCTTAGGTGTGTTAGGTAGCAGCACATTCAGTTGTTATCACCTTGCATTTTCATTTTGTGTGCAGTTGCAAGCTCCTACTCAATACACTTTCTATAATTACAGAAATGCTTCTTTATTGACTTGTCAATTCATGAGAAGTAGAAATCTCAATATGTCTGTAAAAAAATGCTTTTTCAGTTTTATTATGCTATGACTACTGTGTCACTCCTCTGAGTGGCTAAAGCTAGGGGGTCAAATTCAGAAGTACACTGCATTGAAAGCTCAGAAACTAGAATTGTAGACAGGTGTGTTTTGTAACTGAGTAACATGCTGTTATTATTTAAGTGATTCATAGTGAATTCACAAAGAATGAATGCAATATAACATTTGATACATAGGCCACAGTGGTTAAGTTCATGTGCCTTTATTGCTGAGTGATAGTTTGCATTATACCATTTTTTTGTATTCCAGTGGTGTAATGAATGTATACTTGAAGTGCTGAATACAATGTTTGTCTTTCGGCTTTTCTCGGTTAGGGGTCGGCACAGCGGAACTCCGGTCCGCTAATGATTGGCAATTGGTTTTCCTTTTTTTATGGTGTCGAGTTGCCAGCCCGACACCCAACCTTCAACGAAGGCACGCCCATTCAACGCATGTCTTTCGAACGCCCACTCGACCACGGGGTGGACATGCATACTCCACACAGGAAGCACTCTGAACCCAAGCCGAGAATCGATTGGGAGAACCTCTTGCTGTGAGGCAACAACACTACCTCTGCACCACAGCGGAAGTGCTGAATACAGTAATGGATTAAATACCTCTTTATTGGACTGTTAATACATATGTGAAATCTGACTTATTAAGACACTTGTGTACAGCAGACTGCAGTCCAAGAAGGTAAGGTTGTCTTTCTGCCTATTCAGCTGGAATCACCACCTAAGTGCATTTTGTGATGGTCATGATATATCATTCTGAGGAAATGTGGTATATTATTTCTAACTGTTACAATGCAGTGGTCCATTATTGTTAGTTACCACCAATATTCTTCTATGAACATTTGTTAACTCTGGTTTTGCTACTGGTTCAAAAATACAATATATGTTGCACTTTTTGCAAGTTGGCACATCTGAATAATATTGTTGTATTCTTATGAAATGTGGACCTAAAATTATACTCAGTTTAGGAAAAAGTAATATTTTCTGTCATTTTTATATGTTTTAGCAGACTATGCTTATTTTATGTGCCTTGAAGGGTAAACCCATATTTGAGATTCTGTTGCACATGAAGGGGTCTTATCCTGAAAACTTCGTAAGATTATCAGGTTCCATCGTGCAGACAGAAAAAGCCCTGACTACAGCCTAAACGACCTGTGTTCAATTAGCAGCACAGGTGATGGATGGAAAGTGTGAAGAAAGACCCTGGTGGCAGGAAGGCAGCATGCGTCATTGCAGCAGCAGCATAAAGAGTTATGTGACCTGTGTGCTGCAAATGGTGTGCCATTTGATCAGGAGGTTGTGCATAAGTGGAAGGGCATATGCAACTCCTAAAGGTAACCAAAGGGTAATGGGCTAGTGTTGGTGCTCCTTGTCAGTAGTCTGACACCACACCAGTGTCATCAATATTATAACCAGCCCCAGATGTAGTCTGAAAGAGCCTTGAAGTGGTTAAGACGGGTCTAGTAGATCTGATGAATAAGGAGAGGAGATGGCAACAGCTGATGCACAACTGCACTGCAGTAAAATAAATGCTGTCATTTGAAATTTGGGTGGAATTGAGTCTAGACTAGCCTTTATAAATTGACATAGTAAAATGTTTACAGAAACATTCAGCTAAAAACAAATGCTTAACTTTCAGGTCTCTTTAGAATAAAATAAACAGAAGCATTCAAAACAAAAAGAATATCATACTTGTATAATTTTTGACTTAAAAGAAGTGTTTGTTTTTGTATAAAATTATTTTTTTCATTCTTCATGTATGTTCATAAAAAGACATTAAATTTGATTTTTTTTTTTTTATAAAATCTTATGACAATGCTGCACATTTCCCTTTGAGGGCAGGAACATAGTCCAGTGAAGTTTTACAGGTAGTTATACCAGTAACATTCTCAGAAATATTCATGAATAAATGTTAAACCATTTTGTAAACAAAGGTTTTTAAACCCAAAGAGCAAAAATAACCAAAACATTCAATATTCTTGGCACAGGCTTTCTGAAAATGATCAGCAGTGAAGGGGTCAATACATTATAGTCACCTCCATTAACTCAAACACCATCTTTCTTGAGGACTTTACCTTTATCTTCATATGCTGCCATACCTTCCCTCTAAAAATACGCTTAGCATCACCCTCTCCTTCTAGATAAACCAACATACGCAGTCTTACCTTCACAATCACAAAATCTGTTTCTCACACTTTGTTATACCCTTGTTGCTCAAAGCAAATCGCCATGCTGTCTTATTCACTATATTGTCCCAGTTCAGTTCAATGACCAATGAGACCTTCTTATAGTTTTATCCAAGGTGATTTTTCTCTGCTTTCAATGATTACTTGAGATGGTTCAACAGTCATCCATATGTCAATGGCTATTTAGCAAACATTGTTGCACTAAAGTTTACATTCTCATCTCACTTCTTGCATAGATTATTATGTTCTAGTTCACCACAAATGCAATGTCAAGTTTTGGAGCAACATCTTCTTGTGAAAATCTTCTATAAATAAACTCTACAATAAAAGGAAAAACCTCAGAGCCATAAAGAATAGAACAAAAACTCAAGTTCTCAAGTCTAGATGAGTATTTTCATGAGGTGGATCCTGTTTTTACAAAATCTCACTAAGTCTACACTGATATATAGACTGCATTTTATATAGCATATATCATGGACAGGTTAAAAAAACAACTGGGTGTACAAGTCCCAGGATAAAAAAGTGCCCAATTCTGGTATTCACACTAGTGCCAGACTGGAAAAAGTGACAGTGTAGAATCCTCAAGACATGAACACATTCCTACGATGGGGTTAGGCCAGGCCTTGGGGGGGTGTTATAGAAGGAAGTAGTAATCCACAAAAAACACAAAAACTGACAGATCAAAAAAGAGCCATAAAGCTGATAGGGTGGACTATTGAGAATAAGGAAAAAATATTTCTTGATACTATTATGCAAGTGGACCAGAATTTCCAGATAGAATATATTCAAAAAGATGAAGAGCAAACTTAGAGGAAAGAAAAATATTTGTACAAGAAAAAAAGTCACATGATTCAAATGCAAACGTATGTTCATTAATACAGCAGATCCTTGAAAAATGAGCAAAAAAAACGTTGGGCCATCTGGAAAAAGAAACAACAGCAGAAGTATGAAAATATAATGAACAAAACCTAGAGGTTTTTGTAAAGTATAAAAAGAAACTTGAATATGGGAAGAAAGAGTGATCTAATATGGTGTAATATTTATGCAACGAAAGCCAAACTAATCAATATAAAAAAGCAGATCCAAAGATATTTGAAGAGAAATGCATGCCAAGGCACCCAGATATGAAAAATTTCACAGTACAAAAAATACGGACAACAAAGGGAATGTAGAACAGAAGATTAGTAAAGTATAAGTTAAGCAAATAGAAGCTGAAGTTATGGAATGTCTGTGAAGTGAAGGATTTAATGTTGAAAGTCTAACACAAGTTATGTGACAGCATGAAGGAACAAGGAATCCTCAAAGTAAGGAGAAACACGTAGAGTGGGAGACACCTGAAGAAGAAACATGGACATAGGAAAAAAAATACCTTTAATATGGTGCAGTAATTTTGCAAAGGAGAAGGCAAAACCAATCAATACAAAAAAACAACACTAAAGATATTTGAAGAAAAATACAGATAAATGCATCTGGATATGAAAATTACACAATACATAAAATAAGCAGAGTGGGAAGTAGAAATGAAGATTAGTAATTGAGAAGTTAAAGAAATAGAAACTGAAGTTATGGATTACTTGCAAAATGAAGGATTTGGCATAGAAAATCCAACTTTGATAACATCACTTTATGATGGAACAGTGAGTCCCCAAATTATGGAGAAAAGGTGTAATGGGAAACATCTGATCACTTTGCCACATGAATATACTCTGGAGCCCTCAACAGAAAATCACTGCAAAAGTTCAGTGCCAGATAAATTGAAAAAAAGTTAAGAAAAGCTCCTAACTGGAAAACCCCAGGCCCAGATGCAGTATCTAACTTCTGGCTAAAAGTATTAACATCTTTACTCAAAGATTTAGCCCCGAATAAGAACTTCTTATATGGGCATCCTGAATGGACACCAACCTGGTTAGCAACAGGATAAATGATACTCATCCTTAAAACTGAATCTGCAAGCTATCCTTAAAATTGCAGACCAATATTTTTCCTTCCAACAATGTATAAACTGTATACTGGAATTGATGCTGACAGAGAGTATCCTTTAGAAGAAAACTCCATCATGACAATAGAACAAAAGGATAAGAAAAGAAAGTCAAATGGCACAAAGGATACTTTGTTGTTAAATAAAGTTATAATGGAGAATTGTAAAAAAAGGAAAGCATCTAAGTATGGCATGGATAGATTACAAAAAAAAAAAAAAAAAAAAAAAAAAAAGCATTTGACAGCGTCTCACACTCATGGATAAAGGAATGTTTACAGATGTATAAGCTACACCCTTCATTGACCAATTACATTACAGTGACCAAAAAAACAGTGGCATGCCACTTTGCAGCTAAGCCTTGATAAAGGGCAGATCATTATTAAAGGGATAAAAATTCAAAGGGGGATATTCCAGGGTGACTCTTTGTCACCATTGCCCTTTTGTATTGCCATTAAACCATTAAGCTATCAATTTAACAGATTAGATCTTGGCTATAATTTGGCTCCCAGAAAACAACAAAGTGTAAAGACTTGTCATCTTTTTTATGGGTAGTACGGTGGTAGCATTGTTACCTCACAGCAAGAGGTTCTCCCGTTTGATTCTCGGCTTGGCTTGGGAGTGCCTTCTGTGTGGAGTCTGTATGCCCTCCCTGCAATTGGGTGAGTGTTCAAAAGACATGCGTGTGTAAATGGGCATGCCTTCGTTGAAGGTTGGGCATCAAGCTGGCATCTCAGCATTTCGTATAAATCTACTGCCAATCATTAGCGGACCGGAGTTCCACTGTGGCAGCCCCTTACCGGGAAAAAGCTGAAAGACAAACAAACAAACAGTTCATCAAATGAGAAACTTAAAGCACAACTGCAAGTGGTCAAAACTTTCTCAGATGATATAACAATGTCATTTGGTCTTGATAAATGTGCACAAGCAATTTTTAAAGCAGGAAAGCTTCAGCATCAAGAAAACATCAGCCTGGGACAGGAATGGGATATAAAGGAACTCGAGTAGGAGGTAATGTATAAATATTTGGAAAATGATGAAGGATCAAAAAATGTGGACAAAACTCAGTAAGGAATATTCTGAAAGACTAAAATTAATACTGAAAACAACCCTGATATCTAGGAATAAAGTCCAATCTATAAACCAGTTTAATCTTCCTGTTCTAATTTACAGTTTTGGCATGACTGATTGGCCCCAAAAGGTATTGGATCAGTTGGACAGGAAAACAAAATAAAAATGCTTCATGCTTATCAAATAATATATAATAAACAGTCTATATCAAGATTATGTATTCCTTATTCTGAAGAGATATATTCTTCCTCAAAATGTATTGCATTTATAGAGCGGCAGTTGTAGGACTGCAGACATATCTGCTGACTTCACCAGATCCAAATATAATGAAAGCTTTAAAACATGAAGAGAACACGTCTAAGATGACATCCTTGCTTAGTTTACCAAAACATATTGGTGTCAAGCAAGAATGGAAATCAGCCCAGAAGTAGACAAAAATCAAGCAGCAATTAAATATGCCAAAAAACAAAACAAAAAAAGAATATAAAAAGGCTCAGATGATAAGGCAGAAATGTGGAAAAGGTACAGAAAAATCCTGGAATACCCTCATGCCGATCAGGATATGATACAGGAATGCTTAAGGAAAGGTGAATTTAAACCAAAAGATGAAAGGTTAATATTGGTGGCCCAGGATAGAGGACTGCATACATGTTAATTTACAAAGTCCACTGAACATATGGGAACAGTTGCACATTTTGTTGCTGAGTGTGATGCACTAATTGCAGAGGGCTTGTATACTGGAAGGCAAGACTGTTGTGTTGCAGATTGTGCAAACATTACAACAGTAGCTGAGAAGCACTGAAAACATGAGCCACAAAGCATTATAGAGAATGATGAAGGTTATATCACATGGAATCACTCATTACCAACAGTTAATAAAATAGATAAAAAAAACAGATATAGTAGTCCATAAAAAGAAGACAAAAGTAGCACTGGATATTGAAATTGCTACAACCAGTGATGACAATGTCTTATGTGCAGGGAGACACAAAGTCATAAAATACCAGGTTTGCAGGCAAAAATGAGAGCAATATGAAAGAAGGATACGCAGACAGTTCCAACAGTAGTAGGAGCAACGGATCTCATGAGAAAGAATTACAGTCATATTTAAATAGGCTTGTTTGTACCAAAATGAACTGTGCTGGGCTATCAGCCACAACTCTGAGGTGAGATACCAGATGACTAGAGGCTTCTGAGATTCCCAAAAACCATAAGTTTTGTTTTGCTTTATTATACTATTTACTGCACTTTTATTGTGTTCTGCTTGTTTAATACTGTATTTTAATATTGTAAACTAAACCACACTGTTTGTACTGTATTTGTCTACCTTACTGTGCATGTTAAATCATATTATGTTGCTGTTTTCACTGTTGCAAGGCTTTTTTTGCTATTTTATACTATTTACAAAGTAATTATTGCTACTTTTCACTGTTTGTAAAGCATCTGCTCTGTTTTTTCTGTTTTACCACCAAGCAGTGTTCTAAATAACTGATTTGTTTGCTGTTTAAAACATTCTTATTAGTGTCCCTTTGCTTTTTTCTGCTGTAAAAAAACATGTTTAGTCTATCACTGCTGTTTTTCTGCTGTTTAAAACATTTTTTAGTGTTTGCCACCTAAATTAGTGTAGCTAGTAGCTGTAGCATAGTCCAGATACAGGTTTGCTGCATCTGGGTCTGTTTCTAGTGGCTGTTGTATTTTGAACACATTTTCTGAGCCATATTTGATTGGAAGGGGCCCTTCTGCATGCTTGTGAGAGAAGTGTGCTAATTGGAACCTGTCTGGTGAAGGGTAATTGGTCTAGAGCTTGGAGTAAGCCCCCTCATTTTTTTTTTTAAGTTTTTTTATGTTTTTAGCTTCTGGTATTTAAGCCCCACATTAGAGTGGGTTTCTGCTTGTTTGCATATTGCACAGCATTGCACAGTGACATGCAATTGTGCGTCATAGGCGTACAGATAATTCTGACAATATTTCCCTTAGATACAGCTGTAGCATAGTATATCTCTGGTCTCAGTATTGCTAGTGAGCTGTGACCTATTAAACCACCAGCCAAATAACCCCATCAGAAATACCCATCTGCAAAGCACATCCTAGATCAGTCCTGAAAGTACCACCTTTATGAGAACAGTTCTTCAAACCTAGCATTATGGACAGTTGGACTACCCTTGTCATGTAGCAACTGCTTCATATACACTAGCAGCCCTCTACTAATAACTCAGTCTAGTACAGAATGCGAGAGATGTATCTACACCAAGAATCTTAAATCCTTGTTCTCTTGCACTCAAAATGGTAACACCGAAGAGATTGTCAACTCACCCACCACTACTCATGCACACAGTACCACTACTCATACGCATAGTATGCACCCAGCACATAAATCAACATACGTGGAGGTTCTCTCAAAACACTTAACAAAACACCAGAGACCTCCAAAGCAAAAGATTGCTACAACTAACACAGTTCCCAAAGCACCCAAGACACATAGCAACACCGGTGTCTTACCTACCAAGCCCTTAAAGTGTAACACTCATAAACCAAATTTATTCGTCACTGGAGGCTCCACACTGAGACACACAGATGTCCCTCTTACCAGATTAGATAAGGATAATGTCACAGTCAGCTGCCTCTCCAGTGCCAAGAATTGTCAGATAATGCATGTACTCAGGTCTCTCGGCAACAAGTACCATTATGACTCCATCATAGCTCATGTTGGAGTGAATGATCTGAGATATACCTTAGTGGGACTATATGAAAAGAGACTCTCTGAGTAGGAGTCCGAGGCAGATATGCTGCTAGCCTTGAGCATCATATTACCCTCATCCACAATGATGCCACAGTATAACCAAAACATGATTGATTTCAGTAGTTCCCTTAGTTTTTGGTGTCATTCAAAAAGGATCCATTTTATGTCAGCCTGGGATGACATGGTTGACAAACCTTGCTGCTTTGCCAAAGACGGTTTGTACCTGGCACCACTAGGCTTTCAGCTGTTGGCAAAGGATCTTGCCTCCCCCATAGTGCTTCTTTTAGGCAAGTTCTCAAAAACAAAATTGCCAAGCGTGAAAATTACCAACCAAAATTGCACACCCTGGAACCACTTCTATCACTGGAAGATGTAGATGTCTGTGTAATCAAAGAAACCTGGTTCAAGGCTACATAAAATACCTTAGAATGCCTTCCACACCTTCAGACTGTAAAAAGAATGTGTGAGAACCAAAGGAGGTGGCGCTTCTATCTATATTAGCGATAAATTCACCTCCCAATTAGTTAGACTGGACAACTCCATGATGTTACTCCATGTTCAGATTATTGTGGTAAGACCCCCCCCATTCAAGAGGTAGCTAGTTATACATCCCCATCTATGGATTATGGTGCACACAAGGCCTACTTGACCAAACTGGAGTCAATCCAAATATTGCCAAACACTCATCATGGGGAATTTCAATTATCCCACCATAAACTGGAAAACCTACTCTAGCTCTAACTCACTAGTGCAAATGTTCCTTGACTTTGTTAACTCAAATGCTCTGAAACAAATTGTTCAAACCCCAACAAGAAGAACAAACATACTAGATCTGGTCCTCACTAACATGACAAACAGATGCACCACCACAACTGTCAGACCCTCATTAGTTAAATCTGACCACAAATCAGTCACCTTCAAACTGGCACTAACACCAGAACTTGCAAAGGGTGAAGTCAGACTAAAAAAATTCACCAAAGCAAACTATACCCACCTAGGAGAAGGTATAAATGCATTCCAAGCCCCACCCCAGCTGGAAGTGGTAACTACACCACAGCTTACACTAAAGCCCTGTACAATCACTTGTATGATGGTATAGACTTGGTTGCTCCAGACAGAATCAAAGCCAGAGCCCCAAGTAAAAAAAAAAAAACCTGGTGGGCATCCAACATCAATGAACACAAAACGGTGTTGTCTAAGAAAATTAAGGCAAGGTCTCAACAATGGAAAAGCACCGTCCTCAGCCACAACAGGTAAATAAGACAACATGTCAAATCCTAAACAAATTATTGTGAGTCAACCAACAAGGTCCAGGCAGGATAAACTTCTGTTGAACACCAAGAATGTATAAAAAACTGTTTTATTGAAGAAGCACAAAGATTAAAGACAAATAAGATCCAGCAAACGGGCAACCTTGAGTCCAGCAAACCAAAACGAAAAACTCCTTTTCCTTAACGCAACTTTTATTTAATACAATAACAAGCGTTTTCGCCGCAATTAATATCACAGCTTCATCAGAGGCAAACAAGACAGTTAAAAAAACGCCAGTTTTTAAATAAACCAACAGGAAATGACACGAAAAATTCGTCATGTCCTGATGTCAATCTTCATTTCAGCACAGTCAGATTTCACAAAAAACGATCAAATAAATGGAAACCAATCCTATTCTAATTGTTTTTTACTACATGTATGTGTATTATATAAACTTAAACACACAAAACTCAAATATAAAAGACTTTTTATATAAAAAAATTAATATAGATAAATCAATATATACATATATATAAAAAATAAAATGTATATATAAAAAAACTTCTTAAAATTACTCATCCATTAGAGACTAATCTCTATGACATTTAGATGTATATTAAATAAAACCTATTATCCATGGAAAAAATGGTATTACCTCAAATAGCTCCTTAATTTTAAAACAGCTGAAATGTTACAGTTTTCATTCAGGCCAGGAGACCTGAATGCATCCAGCTTAAGTTGCCATTCGAGTTCGCGATTTTCTAGTATCAAAGAAAAAGGGCCACCTCTGATACTAGGCGTTACGTGATCTATACCCATGAAATAAAAATTATGCCCTGGATTAGAACCAACATGTTTTGCTAAGGCATTATCATTTTAATTGTTCCTTATTGCGTAGGCATGTTGGTAAATTCATTCCCGTACCTTACGGTCGGTCTTGCCTATGTAAAAGGCTGGGCAACAGTTGTATAAGGCTACATAAATAACTGATTTAGTCTCACAATTAATCTTATGATGAATTTGATATTTTTTATTTCTAATAAGGAAAACATTTCCTGTTTTAATCAACTTGCACCAATTGCAAAGACCACACCTAAACATGCCTTTCTGTCTATTAAAATATTGTATTGGCCCATTTTTTTGGAGCAATTCCGTAAGATTGCTACCCCTTTTGTAAATAACAAAGGGTCGAGGACCCAATTTGTCTAATAACAAAGGGGACCTAGCAATAAAGTGCCAGTTTTTACAGATAATAGACCAGATTGCTTGGGAATTGATGTTGAAGCTAGTAATAAAACTCAGGGAAAAGTTTCGTTTGACCTCATTATCAGGAACTATGGATTCAGCTGTAATAGCTGGAGGGGACACCAAAGGGAAGTTATTAGTGAGACCAGGACTAGCCTGATCAAGAAGGGGTTTGTAAAAACCATCAACCCTTTTCTGGTCAACCTCTTTAATTAACTCTTGTAAGAGTACCTGTGGGTAACCACGGTTAGTAAACAACTCGTTTAAAAATAGACATTCTTGACGGAAATCACCCTAAGAACTGCACATCCTTCCTGCTCTGACAAGTTGGCCCTTGACAATGGACCGCTTTTGTTTAATAGGATGGAAACTTGAATAGTGCAGGAAGGAGTTGCAGTATGTGGGTTTCCTAAAAATTGTTGAGAGAAACACCTTTCTATTGAGATCTTTATATAATTTCACATCAAGATAATCAATTTCTATTGTTGAAAACTTATGTGTAAATTTAAGAAATTCTGTAGTCCCATTGAGGGTATCCATGAGACTATTAGCTTCTTCTACACCTCCCTTAAAAAGAATGAAAATGTCATCCAGGAATCTGGTGTAATAGTTGACATACATCATCAACTCCATGTTGTTCATAAGGAAATGTTTTTCCCAATAAGCTACGAAAAGATTAGCTACGCTCGCCCCACAAGGCGAGCCCATAGCTATTCCCTGCTTCTGTAGATAAAATTCTTCATCAAAAATAAAGAAATTAGAAGTGAGAACTATATCAAGTAGCTCCGTGACAGTGTCTATTTCAGACTGTGGTGCCCCAAGGTCAGCCAGTAAAAGTCCAATCCATTCGACTGCCTCCCTATGAGGTATAGACGTATATAAGTCGACTACATCAATCGTCAAAAAGTTGAGAGTTGTCAAAGATGGTATCATTAATATTGCTCAAAAAAGACCAGGAGTCTTTACAGATACCAGGAATTAACTTTAAATATTTGGACAAGATGTTGTCGATAAATCTAGAACATGGATAGGTCATGGAAGACCTTCCATCAACTAGAGCTCTCATAGGGGGATTGGCCACATCCTTATGAATCTTCGGGATGCCGAACATCACTGACGTTTTTGGAGAGATGATGTCAATAAAATTATATATATCTATATCTATTTTCCCAGCCAAGAAAAGATCCCGAAAGTATCCTCTGATACGACGGTATGCCCCATTTACCTCATTAAGAGAGGCAATGCAATAAGCTGGTGCCTTCAATATTAAAAGCATTCTTTCTTTGTATTGAAAATCGTCAAACATTACTAGACCGCCTCCTTTATCCGGTTTTACAAGTCTGACCGGTATACCTCGAGGGTTATTTAATCCCTCTAATTGGTCTTTAGTAATATTTAACTTGGAGGGGTCAGCTTTATAGTGTGTGGAAGTAAAAATATGTCTAAAGTCTACTTCACACATAGATTCAAAAAGGTTTGAATTGGGCTGAAGGGGTGGATTAAAGACACTAGGCAATTTTAATCTAGACACATCATAATCCGTATCGTTACTAAACATCATCTTCAAATTTAGTTTACGCGTAAAACATTTTAAGTCTATGATGACCTTAGCTAAATTACCTATAGTACTAGGAACAAAGGTATTGCCAAAGGCCAACAATTCATCTAAATCTATATCAAGTTCAAAAGATGAAAAATTATATATTGTAAAATCTCCATTCCTATTGGTTACTATAACTGGATAACCCTCTTCTGGGCCAAATTCAGGGCTAATAGTCATTGTTAATTGTGTCGATTCCTGTTCTTGTTCACATAGTTCTTGTTGTTCCGTGGCCCTAAAAAATCACCTTTATTAGTACCATTTGAAGAGGGATATTTTTTATATCCAGTTTTTTTATTATTGTTCTCTTTGATCCTATTGCTCTGCCTCAACCCTCGATTAGCCTCATCACCTTGATCATCATTAGGATAGTCACCATTTTGTTGATGTCCTTCACAAGTACTAGTAGAAGGAACATCTTCACTTACATTGCTAACACTAGAAAAAGAGACCTCAAGATTGGGATAGGCTTTATTTTGTTGGTACGCTTGCCTGTCCCTTATGAGTTTCTTATTTTTATTTACTTTTAATTTGACCAAAAGAGCATCAATGCTAGTAAATATGCGGTTATAATCAAATTTATACCGCACAAAGTCAATGTCCATCTTAATCGTATTATCCAATGTATTAATGTCAGTAATGAGTGAATCTATATGCACATTGTAATGTTTAACAATAAGCTCTAATAAATGAGCTCCTTGTTCTTGAAATAATACCTTCAAATCAGCATAAAACAAGTTGTCAGTCAGTAGTCCAGAAGGTGAAAAGTTATTACGCAGTCCCTTCGGTATTAGGTTCTCAGCAAGGCACTGCTTAAAATAAGCAGATTCAAGTTGTAGCTTTTTAAGCTTGAGTAACTTGTTATCTAATATTTTAAGTTTCTCCCCTATATTCTCCAAGCATGCAGATTGTCGAATCATATTAGAAGTGGAAGAATCAAACACATCTGATGGTAAAAAAGAAAAAGTGTTTCCATTACCTATCCAATTGGTAAGGGAGAAAACATCACCATTCATCACTTTGGAATTTCTGTCTTCCGCTGGTGTGTTTGAAATCGGAAAAAGTACATTTCCAGACCCAGAAGGAACATTGTTAACAGCACCGCTAATCTGAGCACTCTGCATTACTGAATTAGTGCCGGTACCTCCACTAATAGGCAAGATGTTATTAGGCGCCAAATTACAGTTACCGGCTTGCACAGCAGCCCCAAAAGTAGAATGAAAACCTGGTTGTGCTGCTGGAATAAGTGAGGGCATACCTCCACTAATCTGCCCGGCATTAGAAGGAAGCATAGAGTTCGTTATCGGGCCCCTCCTATTAAGTCCACCGTTGTCAAAAGCTTCCATACGAGCATGCAACGAGTCAATTTTCTGTGTGAGCGTTGCCAATAAAGAAATAATATCACTGTTAGTGTTAGTAACTTGCAGAGTAACTGTCCCAAAGATGTTAGGGCTGGCCGGACTAACAGGACTGCCCATATCCATTTCACCACAAACAAGCACAAAGATTAAAGACAAATAAGATCCAGCAAACGGGCAACCTTGAGTCCAATAAACCAAAATGAAAAACTCCTTTTCCTTAACGCAAATTTTATTTAATACAATAAACAAGCATTTTCGCTGCAATTAATATCGCAGCTTCATCAGAGACAAACAGGACAGTTAAAAAAAACACCAGTTTTTAAATAAAACAACAGGAAATGACACAAAGAATTCATCATGTCCTGATGTCAATCCTCATTTCAGCCCAAACAGACTTCAAAAAAGACAACGGTCAAATAAATAAAAACCAATCCTATTCTAATTGTTTTTTACTACATGTATATGTGTTATATAAACTTAAACACACAAAACTCAAATGTAAGAGACTTTTTATATAAAAAAATAATATAAATAAATCAATATATACATATATATAAAAAATAAAATGTATATATAAAAAACTTCTTAAAATTACCCATCCATTAGAAACTAATCTCTATGACATTTAAATATATATTAAATAAAACCGGTTATCCAGGGAAAAAAATAGTATTACCTCAAATAGCTCCTTAGTTTTAAAACGGCTGAAATGTTACAATTTTCATTCAGGCCAGGAGACCTGAATGCATCCAGCTTAAGTTGCCATTCGAGTTCACGATTTTCTAGTATCAAAGAAAAAGGGCCACCTCCGATACTAGGCGGTACGTGATCTATGCCAATGAAATACAAATTATGCCCTGGATTAGAACTAACATGTTGGCATTATTATTTTTGTTGTTCCTTATTGCATAGGCATGTTGGTAAATGGGTTCCCGTACATTACGGTCGGTCTTGCCCATCTAAAAGGCTGGGCAACAGTTGCATAAGGCTACATAAATGACTGATTTAGTCTCACAATTAATCTTATGATAAATTTGGTATTTTTTTATTTCTAATAAGGAAGACATTCCCTGTTTTAATCAACTTGCACCAATTGCAAAGACCACACCTAAACATACCTTTCTGTCTATTAAAAGATTGTATTGACCCATTTTTTTGGAGCAATTCCTTAAGATTGCTACCCCTTTTGTAAATAACAAAGGGTCGAGGATTTATTTGACCGTTGTCTTTTTTGAAGTCTGTTTGTGCTGAAATGAGGGCTCCACTGGATGTGTCTGTTTACCAGAACCGTGAACTGAGCATCCCAAACACATGCACAATTATATGTCTTGCCTGTGCATCTGCCTCATTATGGTGTGAGTGTTCAGGTGTGTGTGCATTGCTGATGGGTGTCATCAGCCACGACACCAGTGGTTACCCAGCATCCTCCACTAGGACACTGTAGGGGATGTCCATATTGGCAAAGGTGTGGTACAGCTGTGTCAGAAGCCATATATCGGAATCATCATAGCTTCCAGGGCAGACAGCACACACATTCAATCTAATGCCCTGGCCATCGCATATGGCCTAACTGTTGGAGTGTATGCCCCTGCAGTGACTGTAGGCCCTACCCCGCTCACCGGGTGGTGCTTTGATGTTTATGTGTGTGCAGGCTGTAGCACCCAGTACCCCAGGGTAGTCATCCATGTGATTGAAGAGATGCATATTGTTGCTCTACTAATCACGTGTGTTGAGGACATGTACGTGCTTACGAGCATGTGCTGACATGGTGTCTGTGAACTGGTGCAATACTCTGGATGCAGATGCCTGTGAGATCCCCATGATATCCCCAGTTGTGCTGTGTGAGGTACCTATGGCTAGTATACCAAGGCCAACACATACCATGGTATCCACTGTGATGGGTTTCCCTCAGCCTGTTTGATGTTTCAGGTGTGGCAGGCACAGGTCAACAAGCTGCTGTAGGAGGTCTCTGTCCACCCCATAGTGCTCCACCATCCCCAGCTCATGTAGCCCCTGGTAAGTCACCCTGGGTCTATAATGTCTTATGTCACCCCAGTAAGAGATGTTCGGCAGCATACACATCCTCACTGCCCTCAGCCTCCTGCACATGTTGGTCTATGTTGCCTGCTGCAGCCCTTCTCATTTGGTTGGACTGTGTCGTGAAATGTCCCCACAGGTATACACCGGTGGTGTAGAGTGCAGAAGAAACCTGTGTGTATGCTGCTTGCTCACATTACGGTACTGTTCAGGTGAGGGCTGGCTATGTCATCTGCTGATTGTGCTGATCATCACCTGTTTGTGCAGCCTGTAGACCCTGACTACCCCACCACTGCTGTTGTCCCTCCCAATGTCACCAGGCAGGTATAGACACACTCCTAGCTTAGACGTGCTAAGGCATGAGCACTCCCAAGGCACAGTTCTGCAATGTATGTACAGTATGCCTGACCCCCCTCCTATGCTGTCAACTATATTTGAGCCCTGTACCCGTCTAACTACACACATACACTCCAGGTATCTGCATCACACCCTGGGGATAAATGGGATACACTATTGTCAATCTCATCTGCATAGTATAGTCTTCTAATGAATAGTTATATGACCCATACCGAACCTCCAAATTAATAATCACTGCTTAGTGTCGCCTCAGATCCATACACAACTGGTAACAGGTGCCTTACTATCACCATATTCGATGTCCCAGTCTTCCCAGCAACAAAATAACCGGTGTCTACACGACTACAACCCAGGACCCTGCACACAACAGATAATGTGCATTGCCACTACACCATGGCAGATATACATACATCCCAGGGTATCATGTACAGATCATCTGGCGCATACATTCAATAGTGCTGATGTCCCCAGACATATATATTTATATCTATGTCTGTCTCTCTATATCTACATATATCATATATATTATTTGTATACATATATACATAGATATATATACACACATATACATGTATACACATATGTAGATATTGCATTTATATCACAACAGCGGACCACATGACAGCAAAGCATTAGACAGGCATGAAAAGGAAACTACATGTGCCACCTGCATCATGTAGTATTGTTACTATCAAGGCATGTGTTTTCTGTTGTGTCACATGGGTCAGACTGTATTAAGGGGAAGAGTAGAGCTGCAGACATTTACTCACCAGACCTATTGATGAATGTATGTGTTGACAACCCAGTGTCTTGGCAGAATATGTGGGCTGTGGACACTATATAGGTCAGCAACAAAACACACTGAACACATCCCACAGCTAGCCACCCACAGAAACCAACACATAGGGTATAACTGCGAAACACACACCTGCCACACCTTGGAATAGAGCACCTACCTGTCTAGTCTACCACACTACAGCATTACGCAGTAACAGAATGCGCTACCGAGTTTCAGCATCACCGCACTCCCAGAGGCATACTTCTAGGTGGATGACATCATCAGCAAAGGCAAAGACGCCGAAAGGGAATGTATGGGGAGTGAGCTGTCTAAAAGCATTAGTCTGTGCCCAGGCAGCTGGAAACACACACACACTTGGCAGGGCTGGGAGTCAAATATACACCTAATGACCTTATCACACTACAGTATTACACAGTTACAGAACGCGCTACCGAGATTACTGGAATACAGCACTCCCAGAGGCATACTTCTAGATGGATGACATCATCAGCAAAGGCAAGGACGCCGATAGGGAATGTATGGAGAGTGAGCCGTCAAAAAGCATTACTCTGTCCCCAGGCAGCTGGAAACACACACACACACACACACACACACACACACACACACACACACACACACACACACACACACACACACTTGGGAGGGCTGGGAGTCGAACATACACCTAACTACCTTATCACACTACAGCATTACACAGTCACAGAATGCGCTACTGAGATTACTGAAACACAGCACTCCCAGAGGCATACTTCTAGGTGGATGACATCATCAGCAAAGGCAAAGACGCCGATAGGGAATGTATGGAGAGTGAGCAGTCTAAAAGCATATTACTGTCCCAAAGTAGACGTAGACAAACACACGGCAGTGGTGTGAGCGGGACAACTGCCTATCTACGGAGCACTATTACAACACTACATGGACACGAGACGCGCCACAGACAGTACGCCCTTCAATACAGTCCCAGTGTGTTCAATGTAGGAATCCATCCTGGCGTGGGGTATGGACATCTGTTGCCTGGATGACCACTATCGCTATACAGGATTTCAATGGTCATGCACATACACAGAGGCACATAACCGACACAAGGTGTCACTGGGCATGCTCACACACTTAGTAGCACACATCCGTTTGGAATGTACTGTGTGTTCCATCTACACAATGGCATACTTTGCATGCTCACACACTTAGTAGTAGCGAAGGGCTGTCTTGTATGCACACGGATTCTAAACATGGAAGGGCACAGTTTGGAATGTACTGTGTGTCCATCTACACAACGGCGTACTGGGCATGCTCACACACTTAGTAGTAGCGAAGGGCTGTCTTGTATGCACATGGATTCTAAACACGGAAGGGCACAGTGTGTTGATAGTGAACATTGTTAGCATGAATGCTGCACTACATATATCTGACACGGGTCGTCAGTGCTAGCTGTGTAGCGTCCGTGATCATAGCTGACAATCCAGATCCAACAATGGGGAATACGGACATCTCTGCAGTGAGGAACACCTGGCATATGGCACAGTTGTGCACAATAGCACTACCACTGTATACCTTAGATACAGACATGCGGGCCATAAGACCATGATGGACCACTCCAGGTGTTACTGTCCCCATTTACATGAAGACCACTCACATTTACTGACCAGTACACACTCAAGAGCCATCACAGATGTCTCAGGTGCAGATCTCAGTGGTAAATGTCACATTCTACTATGTAGCTCTCAGACATCACCATGTCCATGGACCAGTAACACACATCCATACATTACTACAACACCATGTTACTCATGACCAGTGGACTGTACATAGGTTTACAGCAACTGTGCAGACTACACATGTACTGACAGGGTTCCATCATGTAGTATGCAGTGCAATGATACCACAGTTCATAACCAGGTCGGCCCTACACATAACAGGGGCCCTGGGTCTTACACAGCTGTAACAGATGACTGTCGCTGTACACCAAAAAACACTCATGTTTGGATATGACATACATGTAATCGCAGTGGATATGTACATGGCCCACACACACACACACAATGCATATGTACATAGCATAGCTTTTGCTGTCCTCCATGCAGACAAGTGGCTACAGCAATCACACGCATGCACATGGAAGGTAGGTCCATGGCTATTGAATGCTAACAGTACATAAGTTAGCAATGTTGACTGAGGTAATATTCCCTCTGTACTAGTTACCCATGACAACCAACATATCATACAACAGTCCATGTGTCATGTATGTCATCACACATGTCCACCAATTGCAATGCATACAAACATGGCTACATGACAGGAATGTAGGACCAACAAACATGTACATGTAGTGGTGTGCATGCAGCTACCATGCATGTGCAGTAACTGATGTATGTCGTTCATCTGTGTCTAACTACAACATGCAGTTGCAATGCAGCCCCATTGACACCTGTATATGGTGAAATACTGACAGTACGGTAGGATGTACATCAGGTATGGATGGATGTGTGTACATGAAGTGGTGGTCCACCTTTGCAGATGGATGTTTGCGGAAGACAGCTCACAGGTGTGTCACAAGCCGTCCTACCATTACATGTGCAAACAGTATGCTATGTTACTGTTACTTGAAGGTGAAGACATACAACCTACACAGTGGTCAGGGTGTTACTGACTGTACATCACTTGACACCTGTAACACTTACGTCCTGCCATGTACATATAGCAGCACAATTGCCGAAGGTAGCGTTGGTACACATAATGCGGCCAATACAGCTGCATGTCTGTCAGACGTATCATCATATAGCAGGTGTATGATTCACAGTATTGCCATGTGTGTTTGCTTGTGTGACCATATATGCCACGTATAGTGGGGAATAAATCCCAATTGTTACACACCCCTGTACACTGTTGTAGAGATCTGTACATACTGCAGTGTAGAAAGCAAGACGTAGGCAGGGGTGGTGTGTGTATCACACAAATGTCAGCTATCTGTATGTGAATGACATTTGTGGATTCCACAGTGTGTGTGTGTGTGTGTGTGTGTGTGTGTGTGTGTGTGTGTGTGTGTGTGTGTGTGTGTGCGTGTGTGTGTATGTATGTATAGCTGTCTGTTGCATGGAGTGAGGGTGTATCCTACCATACAGAACAGACAGGATCCCTAACCCCTCATGGTGATGCAGTCTACTACCCTGTTGATGCCATCGGTCTCAGCCTTACTGGCTACCTGTACACGTTCATTCTCTGTGTCGCGTCATGTGGGTGCACAGTACTGTGAAGGTGATTACCACATAGGCAGGGGTCCTCACCTCAACACTATCGAGTGTGCGTTGTAGTGTTGTTGACCCCATGAGTGTGGTCATGTTACTGTGTGTTTCTGTGTATGTCTGTGCGTGTTCTCATTCTGTAATGTGACAGTGTATTACTGCTATACAGTGAGGCCTCATGCTATCAACTGGCCTCTAACGTTGACATCAGCCAGACAGCTGTTTAAACCCCCTGCACCATGTCACCATACCTGTGATGTGCCCTGGTATGGATGTCACGTCTCTAGCCACTGTAGCCTATTAAACAGCTCACATGCTTCTGGATCAGTAGATGTGTGGACATCTGTGGAATGGTAGCCTTTCTAACAGTGAGGTTGACGCTACGTATAGCATGCTGGTATTGCCATACATGCTTGTGAGTACTCCACATTTACATATGGGAAACTGCAAACACTGCTACTTATTGGCACATGCAAGTAGACCTTAAGGAGGGAAGCAGGGCATCATTACCAACATGCTGTTACTGTTTTTACCAAGACACATACTGTGAACATACAACAATGCACTCTAGCTGCAAACACTGTAACGTAAGGCACATGCAATTAGACCATAAGGAGGGAAGCAGGGCATAATTACCAACATGCTGTTACTGTTGTTACCAAGACACATACTGTGAACATATAACAATGCATTCTAAACCTGTACTACATGGTATGTCTGGTGCGTGTCAACAGTACACAACAAATGTAATATACACTTCTCACTATTCTGTTCACCCTGTGCATCAGACCATATGAGCATGTCCCTGCACCGATGGTGTGGATGACAGGGATGCGGCACAGGCATCATCATATGCACAGGGTGATAATGTTTGCCAGAGGCATAGGCTGCACCAGTGGATGACATCATGTGTGTGGGTTAGGGCCGGTGATCTAATTGGACATGTGTGGTCATTATGCATGTGGGTGTTGTGGTGCCCTACAGATGTTTCTGCTGTGTGCGTGTATGTGTGCACTCAGTTCTGCCATGTGTCCGGCCTACACAGGGGTATTATTGACAGTTCCAGATTGTACAGACCAGGATGTACAGCTCTCTGTGTCCGGCCACGGCCATGTGACCTGTGCCTGCCAGGAGTTGCATGGGCACTACCAGGCAGAGGTACAGATTGGCTACTGTCCGATGACACATGTCCACTGGAACCGTGTCCCTACTGGGAACATCAAGGGCCATGTCCACGTGGCCTGCTGTGTCCTGGTGTGGACAGAGCAGCACCAGCTGCACTGCTACTGCTACTGGCACTTTGGGAGTGGGCATGTGAGGTGGCTCCTTCACGTTGACCTGCACCAGGTGGTGTAGCTGGCCTACATCCACGTGGCCTATGCCTCACTCCTACCAGATGTTCCAGCACAAACAGCTCACGCTCGCTGATTGCCATGCCATGGTCAAGGATTCCAACCATGTCACCCAATCACCTGTCCAGAACATCAGCAATCTGCTGTTGAGCATTTGACAATGCCTGGATGTTGTTGTTTAAGGAATGGATAGCAGCCCTCTGAAGCCTCTGCCCTTCTCTGTTCTGCCGTTCAGCAAGTGCCTGTGCTGTCATTACAGTCTGGAACATGCATCTGGTGACACTGTCTGTTGCTCTCTGTCCTGCAGGTGCATGTCTGCCAGAGGTCCTCCTATGAGCAGCACTGGCCACATGCCTGTGTGGCACATCTGCAGTCATTACACTGACACCATGGTGTGGAGACACACCTTCTACAGCTACCACACATTCCTGTTCCAAGTTAACACATGCTGACTGTCCTTCCTCTATGGCCACTGGTGATGGGGTATGTGTTGGCATGAGAACTGTGTGCAGGGAAGAGGGGAACATAGCTGGGATGGCAATTACTGGCACAGATTCAGGCCCTAACAACCCTGCCTGTACCTCATGCATATGTTTATCACTGCTAGTATCTGTGGGGCCACTAACATCAGATGGACCGCATGAGGGTAATGCACCTACATCACCTGTGAATGCAAAGAAAGACTCTACATTACAATAGACACACAGACACACAGAAACACCATGCATGTGATTTGACAGACGGCATGCAGCATGCATGTGATACAGCAGACGGCATGCAGCTCAGACATTAATAGTGGTAGTTAGCATACCTCCCTGGGTTGCACATAACAGCAAGCAGGTGTCATATCAGAAGCCATGCAGTTCACACAATCATGGTAGTAAGCATGCATCCCTGTGATACACCATGTGGACCAGCACAGGTTAACAGTACACATGGCTGATGTGACCTTGACATTGACATGTAATATGACATGTAATCTGCTGACGTGTGCATTGAAATGCATACAAGTCTGACACAATGGTGTCCTGACACATGTACAGCGGTATAATGGGTATCATATTGCAGTGTTGTCTGTATGCCCTACAGATAGAAAGCACTTTTAGCAGATGTGCATGAGCATTGAGGGGTAGTATGAGGCATCTACATTGCTATACAGTGTGAAGTACAGACACTGTGCCATTGCATGGCATCATGAGGCATCTATATTGCTATACAGTGTGTAATACACACACAGTGCATAGCCATGACTGCGTGCATACACATTACATAACTACTGTGGATTGTGACCCACGTCGCTGAGGTATATACACACTAAACCATGCTGTGTCATGTGACAGGTCACTGGAAGACCTACGGATTACACCCCTGCACAACTACTAAAATATCTTAGCTGTCTGGCAACCGTGTCCACACATGGCAGACTTGTCAATACACCATGTCCCACATGACATTTATGTACCACACACACGAGGTGCACGGCTGACAGTGATGTCCAACAGCAGCAAGGGAAATGTATGGTATCTGTGGCCTGATGTGGTGTCTATGTCTGTGGAAGCTGTACAGGTGACTACTGTCATGCTATGACACAGTCATGATGTTCAACACATCTTATATGGTCAAATTAAGTGACACCTCCACAAGATGTGTACAGGCTTTTAGAATGTCCAGTGTTCCACATCAACTATATAACCATTCAACAAAGGCTATAGTTGGACCATGTGTGGACAATGTGCAACAGGGTGTATACACATCACATCTACTGTGTGGCTACATGTCTCTGGCCATCCTCCATGGCTATGTGTGAACATGTGTTGGCCAAATGTTTGTGATGGCCGTCTATCTCCCATGTCTGTGTTGTCCCATATGACATACACCCATAGATGTCAGATATGTCACTGTCCACAGGGTTATGCAGACAAAGGGTTGTATGTTTGGTATGTGGGGTATGTATTATGGGATAGTGAGATAATATTGCAGCCGGAACACTACATGTCTGGGACTTGTCAGATGGCACATCACAATGTGTGCGCCCATTGCAGGGGCATATTACACAATGGTGAATCCTGTGGGCTGCCCATATCCCAGCTCGCTGTGTGGTACTGTTTGCGTACCACACGTGTTGTTCCAATGTGTAGTACATATGCCTACATTGACCAACACCTCCACCGTTGTATGCACAGCTGTCCACACATCTAGCAATGACAGATACTGTGGTTTCATGTCGGTGTTTCTTTTAGTTTGTATATATTGCACATGGGTAGCCAGTGTGCTTGATGACAGATGCGACCTGTATATCGTGACTGGACCATACATTATGTGTACATGTGTTAACTGGCCACATGGTGAACAGATATATGCATTAACATTTCTGATACTGATAACTGTCTCACCTGCAATGGACTGATGTCTGTGCGACACGCCAGAGGTACCTGTATAGGGATGACACAGCAGTTTGAACATTATCCATGACTGTATGACAGCACAGGGTGCACTGTGCATGTTAACACATTCACCTGTACAATAGCATATAGAATGCACATGTGTGCATACACAGGGTAGCATACTATAGTATGCGGCATGTGTGTAAACATACCTTGCATATGATGTTACATTACATATTGTACAGTGACACATGCAACTAAATGGGATATAATAGTCATATGTGCAGTAGTGACTTACCAGGCAACTCCAGGCTCAGTGGTTGGGAGACACGCACCTCCATGATGGCAGCTAGTGTTTGTGGATGCTGTTCTGAGGGTATCCCCAGGCTGGCCAGTAGCTCCTTGGTGGGTGTGAGTGGGGCCTGGGTTGGTGGCCCACCACCTGTTCCACCTTGTTCCCTGGTGATTGCATTGGCACACTGTTTCACATGTCGTTTCAGGTCTGTGCAGTGTCTGTGAACCTGTTGGTAGGTGCGGTTATGTCCACCCACATCATTAACCCTCCTGCGTATTTCCTGCCACAGGTTGTCATGCTGCTGGGCATGCTGTGGCACATGGCTGAACAGCACCTCATAGTTATCATGGAGGTACGGGATGATGGCATCATCCTCCAGGCGGCTATACACTGGCAGGCATGAACGAGGCATTATCTGGAAGACATAATGATGGAGACAGGTCACAGTATCACAGAGATGTACAGAGATACAGCTGCACATGCATTTGTATTGAATCTAGTACATATGAACAGTTATCTTTGCAAATCGTCATGACACTGACATGACTGACATGTTTGTGTCACACACATGTAACACCCATTGCGCATTGGATATCATCACCATATATGTGTGTCACCTCATTACATTGCTCATACTTGATGTGAATGCTGTCTTGATGTGGGCATGTCTGTTTGCCTGTACTGATGTTCTTACCTATCAGCACATGCCTGTATGTGTCCACAGTAATGCTGTTGACCTTGATGCTGTGTATATGTCACATCTCAACACATACACTGCCTTAATGGACATGAGCAGTGACAATGCACACATGCACATGGAAACCTTTACATGCATGTGTTTTGCCATATACATCTACACAGCACTGTACAGCAGTTCACCATCCTGCCACGTATCGCCTGTGTTGCACATGTGATACACATGGGACAATAGCTAGCCGGACATGATTTGCAGGGATGGTTATCAACTATAGCATGTACGGGCAAGGTTTTCTAGCTGTATCCAACATCCATTTTGCCACCACCAGGTGCATCAGTGGCACATTACTGATCCAGACAGTTAACGATACATCTACCATGCGGTCATCACACCATGTATGACAGAGATGACATGTGCAGCTTTGATGGACAGGGTTGCATGGTATGGTAGGAGTATGTAACATGTATGACACAGGGATCTGTCTAGTATGTGGCGATCCTTGTAGTAGGACGGTGGCTGCTCATGACGTATGTCTTTCAGTCTTTGACAGTGTAGCACATGTCTTTATGCAAGGTAGCCAGCATGCTGCATAGTAGAGGTGAGGATTGTGAAGGCTGGTATCACCCATCCACGCATGGCCAATACCCCTTAAAGGTGATATGTGATCTGATATTGGTTACCCGAGTGCTGAGTATGCCTGTGCAATGATCTGCACCCTGTCATGACATGGGTGCCTCGCATGACTACCTAATAGGCCTGGAGATGTCACCAGCTCTGGGAGGTGAAATGCACAGCACCATCCCTAACACACAGTGTCCATAATGTTGACCGCTGCCTAGGTGATAGTTAATGGGTACAGGGTTATTCACCTACCATTGACAATGCTATTATCAGCTGTCAGATTGTGAACATATGTCACTCACCTCACCCACAAAGCCCATTCTGTATGTTGTCCACAACACTGAGACAGCTATTGCTCCTAGGTCATGGCCATTCACATCCTTACATACGCAGATGCCTCCCATTTGTTTGTGTGGCATGGGCTACAATGAGTGGGGAGCACAAAATATTAACCCTGTTTTACTGTAGCTGCCACTGGTGTGATATGCACATGTCACTCAGACACCTTTTGTAGTGTTGCTTCTGTCAACAGGCCACTGGTAGACTACTCCTATGAAGGTACATCTAGTATACTCAGTGTTGCTGGAACACAGTATGGGTGATGATGTCCTATGACCTGTCACAGGTATGCTATGAAGTGTGAAATCATCCGTACTGTCATCTACATCTGTACTGCTAACATCTACGTCGATAAAGGTTCATAGACTCTCAGACCATACTCAGCACGGTAATAGTGCAGTGCCTCCAATTATGACTGGCGTCTCCGCTTGTGGGTTGCAGTGGGTTTATATTATCCAACACCCTATCTGTATTGCATATTCATGCTCAGCACTTGTTCAGAACATGTAAGCACTTCATGAGCTACTAATTACTATAGCACCCATTCCAACTCATTTCTTACAAGTACACTGTCTGTCCTTACATTTCCAGCTTGCTTACAGTACAACAGCTGTTGTACAAACATACCTCACATATCTTGTGAGACATGGTTGAATATACAGGCATGTCCAAGTGTCAATTACCAGTGTTATTGCCTGTCTATATGATGAATATGGCAAACATGAGGCAATAGAGCAATTGTCTCATGTACACAGTCAATGCTCACCTCCCAACATACGACACTACAGCCTGTGGGAGATGCACATATGTAGCCATGCTGGGGGTAATGCTCTCACCATCCCAGACTGAACCTGACATTCATGTAGGGATGTTTAACATTTGCAACACACCCCACTCATCACATAGTCTCACTAGATCTCCACCACCACAGGCCGCACATAGTATGACTACATCATTTGCAGAACCTCTCCATACTCTCTGTGTAGGCAACAGAGGCAGCCCCCATCACCAAACACAACACCAATTACTTATAGCCCACAGACTCATGTGTGCCCATGAACTACAGCCAATAGGGTGTCATAACATACCCAACACACAGGTCATAGGTGACTCTGTAGGCGGTCACACTGATGTCCCACTCAGCAGGCTACACAAGGTGATAGTTGCTTACATCTTGCTGTCGGGTAACAGGATCCGCAAAATAACCTATGCACCCATGCCACACCTCACCAGGTACAATTTGACTGTCGTTCTCCATGTTAGTGTGACTGCCCTGAAATGTAACTTCCTGGACTACTTGTACAGGGACATGCAATAGCTCTCCAGTCTTGTAGCCCAGAAGGTATCACCCAAGCCCTGAGAAGCATTCTGCATTCATCCAGATTGATACCACTGTACAACAACTGAATGTTTCACTTCAACAGTTGCCTATGCTTCTGCTGTCATTCCACAGGCATCCAGTATATGTCTGCTTTGAATGACATGGTCAACAAAACATGATGCTTTGGCACAGATGACCTGCACCTGTTAGCCCTGGGAGTACAGATAACATGTAAGGCTCTTGCTGCTCCTATACTGCCTGTGTTGGACAGTTTCCAATAACATTCACCACCAGAACAGGAACAGGCAAGCAAAACCTGGGGTACTGTTACTCAATGCTTGACATCTTCATCTCTAACGCACTCAGGCGAGGCACTCCTTACAATGGACCACTTCGATATTTCTGCAGTGACTGGGACCTGCCTCTAGGCTATCGAGAGCACACCTGCACTGACAGGTTACACTCAGACCACACCTTTCAGTCATGCAACCAGGACCGGAACATCCACGGCGAAGGTGTGTCCATATTTCCCAAGGATGTACACACCTCCAGGCTGGTTCCTTAGCACAATGCATGAGAGGTGATCCACGTGCAATTAACTGTGACCAGAACTGCTATACACATTGTAACTTGCTACAGATTCAACAACATACCCCACGGTTACCGGCCCCCATTTCTTGGAGTACTGGACAGGAGGGTTCAGACAGGTACTACTGATGTGAGACTGACACTACCCCACACTTAACTGGGATACCTACTCATGTACCGACACATTAGGCCAACGCTTTCTGGGATTGATAACCTCCACTCGGCTGGATCAACCCATACACACCACCTCCAAGACCAACACTATCCTAGACATGGATATTACCAACATGTGACTGGTGTTCCACACCTGGGGTTATCCCCTCGTTGGTAGTTTCCGAACATATGCTAATCACCCTTGTTATCCACATCCCGGCACCACACCCTTCACAGAATACACAGCGCAAGATTTCTACAGTGCATACTTCAGA
Organism: Protopterus annectens; assembly: GCF_019279795.1. NCBI lineage: Eukaryota > Metazoa > Chordata > Ceratodontiformes > Protopteridae > Protopterus > Protopterus annectens. The sequence continues at coordinate 896,586,923 of NC_056726.1, read as the reverse complement.
CGTCTTATGACAGCGGTAGTAATCGTCATGACACCTGTGCAGATGACAATGCACTTACAAATGCCGAAACATACACCAGTGCACTTCATTAGCACTTACATGACTGCATGGATCATCTATCCCAAACAGAGCCATGATGGTACCCACCAGATAACGGACACCACTCTGAGGGTCCAGTTCCATGGACATAATGTACAACAGAAGGTGGAGGCTGTTGCAAAGTGGAGTACAATCCCATGGGTGGGGTAGCTCACTGGTCAGCCTCAGTAGGAATCCGGGATCCCTTATCACATCCTCCAAAGCTATCTACGTAAACATTACTGTGACACATTCCAAGGACTACCACAAAGCATTATGGAGGTATGTCAGTACTCAATGGCAATACCCACATCTGCTCTGACATACGACGGTTAGGCAGGAACATTGCAGACTGACTGCTATTGGCAACATCCTGGCAGATAGGTTCAATGCTAACTTTACACCCTCTCACTCCCTACAAGGCCAAAATCCATACAGAAACAATGCAGAGTCCCTGCGGTCACAACTACGCAGTTCCAACCTTCACTCTCTAAGGCCTGGTACACAGACTCCATGTGACCGTCCAACCTCCCAGGCTGTGATTTACACAAAACTCAGAATGACATGGCTCCCCACTTGGCCAACAGATTCAGTAATAGCCTTGTATCAGACATTGTGGCCCCTGAATGGTGCACAGCAACAGTTATCACACTCCACACAGGTGGCACCACAATGAACCACAGGGACTATTGCCCTATACTCCTGACTGGACTGTTCTGCAAGGCTATGGGACACATCATCATGGAAGTCATTCACAGAGACATTGGTGGGCTTCAGACCTTTGATGCCACCCTGGTTGGATTTTTTAGGGCCAGACCATGGCTCCTACACCTGGTGGACTCCTTTGATACAGTTACCAGGGTAGTTGTTGATGGTAAGGGGGTCCACACAGCCTGCATTGTCCTCTCATTGGCTTTCATCACCGTTCTCCATTCTGGTATTGACAACATACACATCCACCTGCACATCGACCTCTACGTCTCGGGATGTTATGCAAAGTGGCTCACAGACAGGACCCACACATTGAGGGTAGCATACCGTGGTACCTACTGTAATTCAATTACACTTGGCGTACCACAGTCCTCGGTCATAAGGCCCCTCATGTTCGGTATATGCTTCCCTGAGTTACAGGCTAGCACAGAGGGACTTTCCCTGAATAGGTTTCCAGATGACTACAAACAAGGAGCCATGATTGATCCACCAGCTGATACAGACACCCTCCATAAGAGTGTCACTGTGACGGATACCTGATGTCAATAACATGGCCTCAAGCTGCATGATACAAGGTGCATAGACATCCCCTTTGGATTACACCAATCACCCACTGACTATCACATAGGTGGTAGTCCCCTACATACATGTGACATTATACGGGATCTTAGTACACACGTATATAGCACCCACTTATTTGATAACCATATTGCCAATGTGGCGTGGATATCCTTCTACGTGGCCACCCTTATCTGTAATGGGTTTGTAGCTGGAACAAAGGCACCCATTGTACCTCTATACTCCTGATGTATGACACACGTTCAAGGGTACCACACCCCTTTTAGGGTGTACCTTACAGAACAGCAACGGCTTTACATACCACAACATTAACACACCATGAAGATTATTGACCTCCGAAGGATGACGTATGCAGCACAACTACAGACACCACGACTGTATGCATTTGCATACTGCATACTCAGGGGTGACCTCTGCTGAACATACAGGGCCCATGTCCACAACAATATTTATGGATATACTCCACATAAGCAACATAAGCAAAAGCCACTGAGAGCAACATGCTCATGGATATGTGCACAAAGGCAACAATGAGTGGGACGTGCTTGAGGGATACATTCCTGAACCAGACACTCACCATGCTTTGGAACATGATTCCTATGTACATCAAGCAGGGACACTCACTAACACTCTTCATGAGATACCTCAATGGGTGGATGGGAGACACACATGTACGCCAGGGATCACTGCAGTGGCTGTACTGTACACAGGTGCAGGTAACACATGGCTCTGCTGTTCACAGACAGGACACTAACCTAGGAAGGTGCTGCCGGTGAAAACACTGTCGTTGGGCTTACACATGGACTTGGCCAGACAGCATAGTACCTCACTATGAACCTGTGAAGTTATTACATGTTCTTTGTGCATGGATAATTGAGTAGCTCTTCCATTTTAGTTATCTATCATGCTGTTACAGTATCCCGTGACTACATGCCATATGTATCCTGTTATTGAGTATTGTACATGCCAATAGACGGTACCTTTTTTTTTGCATGATAGAACAGTTATGCTGTGTAAAATATCTGACATATCTACCTACAATACTGTACATTACACATATTTTAAACATTATCTCATAATGCAAAGCATACTTGCACAGCAGGACCACCTTAGACATGTTATTCTCATTATATGCTCATACACATGCCTACTGTGACAGTATATCAACATATACTATCCCCTGCTATGGCATGTACTTGTTGGACAAACCCTACCACTGACAGAGGGTGGTGTGGAATTGTCGTGTTTAAAGCCCTCATGTAGCATCCCTTGTGGTGTATGAGATGTTTACCTTGTGGCCCACAGCAGGACATACAATTTCTACAAGCGTTACTATGCTCAACAAGACATCACTACATAATACCTTTTCCCACTTCATGCATTGCGTACACTTTAATTAATACAAAACAGGCTCTACATACACTAACATACCGAGTGTTCTACATACCTTGTTAGCATTCTGAGTCGTCGTAAATATCTCTCTTACACCTTTATTGTTTAAACGGTTCTATGGTATGAGCATATGGATTGAATGTATGGCAAGGCATCCTTATATACGTCGATACCTGTAACATGTGGTATCTTGCCGCCAATTGGTGTTCCTGAGTAAATTATTACATGCACATCAGCTGTGCAGCTACTCTATTCACCAATTACGTGGCAACAGTGGGGTATAATTGAATTCTCCACTTGGGCGTTGCCCTTTTGCCCTACCTTCAGGGAGACAGCCTGTATGTGTTTTGTTGTGAGGAATTGCAACTGCTATTTGGAGAGACATGGATATTTTGAATTCATGTCCCCCGTGGATTGTGTGTGACGGCTAGAGTATGTGGTTCTACATGTAAGTGTACCTGTCATCTCAACCATCTGATAAGGGACTACTGCAAACAAAACCTGTAACATCGCCGTCTGTTCCATTATACAACAGCTACAATTTCACATGGCGCCATTACAAATGTGTCTCTCACAAGGTATCTTAAGATTCTGCAGATGTAATAGAGTGAGTGGATGTTTGTGATGTTATTACAGTCTGTATTGTATTCAGGTGTGGGGAAGATGTAGGTGGGTGTACATAGCATATACAGGTTTGTGGGGACTGCATTTCTACATATTCCATATATGTGTGTGGGCTCCTTCCCTAATTGAAGACCTATCATTTAGTAGACTGAAACTATGGTTGTTACGGGCTTATACATTGAGCCATTGTTTATTGGTTTCTATATAGCATGCAGGTGAGGTTGATACTTCAATACCTCCAGAAATACATCGATATGTAAGGGAATGTTACTAAATGACAGCTGTCTCATGTATTTCTGTCACAGATATTTGCACTCATTACAGTTTTGTTGGTGACTGAACCTCTTTGACATGGGTTGCCACCTTTTCAAATGGCCATAGTGGGACATTTGCAGGACACACATCGGTGTTTACAGGCTGACACATACCCATGGTCAGTACACAGGATAGAACATACTTTTATCCTGAATACATACTTATTCTTGTAGCACTTTAGCTACTTATCATGTTTCATGTAACATTTACGTATTTTAGATACAGGCATAACTATTTAATGCAACTATTACATAATATATGGGACATAATTATGTCCTACAATCTCAGACATTTGCCCTTTTTAATATTTTTTGCCAGGACACAACTGCCCAGGGAGGTGCTGTCCCTCTTAAAGTGGGACAGGTGGTAACCATATGCCTATGGCCAGCTATGACCACACCTACTGTAATGATCTACCTCTGAGTTAGCACTAACAGACACACGATGCAAACACACACACACACACATTACAGTCCCACGGAAATGCACATGGCACCCTCAACACACACATACACAGACTACAGCAATCACAAACACAGTTGAACACAGTACCTACCTGGACCGCAGCACCGGCAGCGATAACTAAATGTCCCTTAACATCGTGATAATATTACTCTCGGTTCTAGTGTTCCGGTACTGTGGTCTTTTGGTCTTTAAGCCTCATGATTACGCATGTCGGTATGTGACATATTCGATTGTTGGCAGTATCTTATTTATTTGTACCTCCATGGTTGATGGTTGTGTACATGTCATTGACCTATCTATATATTTGCAGATATAGGTGAATACGTATATATCAACATATATCTGTCTATCACCCTTTGTATCTCTATTTTATATATATATATATATATATATATATATATAGAGAGAGAGAGAGAGAGAGTGAGAACACACTTTTCGTTGTGTACATGTCAGGCTATACTGTTTCCTGGACTCTGCACGTTTGTGTTTTAACCTGTCACAATACACACCTGCCATTGGTACATCTCGGGTAGTTTAGTGTTAGGTGATTGTGTACATGATTGCGTGTTCTACTCCTGGCAGTGGTCGTTTTACCCTTTAGAGCAGGCACCATTAGTACATGGGTGAATAATGCTAGTTTCACCTGTTCTGGACATCGTTGACCGTGATCTGTGCGATATTCAGAAAAGCTTAGCCCTGTTTCACACATATCCGTATAGTCATGTTTAAACAACACTTACCAGCACTTGCCAGTGCATAATCCCACTGACATGTGCTAAACCTGATCTGATGACCTGCATCCAACATCCATTATTTGTGCCTTTGGGATTACGTAACGTCCCTTGCAGGACGTGGGACCGGGAACATGCATGACAGTCAGTGCATTTACCACTTGGGCATCTGGGATTTGTACATGTGTTATGGTGTTTTGTATGTGGACTGTACTATGGCTGTTACTCCATACTGCAATCAAATGTGTAACTCAGTTAGTTTACATATGGATGAGACCAATTAATGGTATGTCCAAGTGATGTTTAATGGATGTGCTCCAGCATTGGGAATGTATGTCACAGTGAGCCACACACTCTAATGTGCTGCACCTTCACACACCATAGGTGTAGCATGCTGGGGTGACAGATACCTGTGATGGGTACTCCCCATGCTTTGCCACTACATCCCTGATTACATTATATGGAGGCCCTCATTAACACACCAGGTAAGCCATGCAGAGTGTGTGGGGAACAGTGATTACACACATGGATCCCGCAACTGGCTCTGCTCCACTGAGGGACAGTTGGTTAATTGATGTGGTGGCGACAGCAGACACTGTTTGCCTTGGTTGATGAATGGCCTCTGACAATCGGGCATGTACCTACCAATGTACCTAGGAACCTGTACATATGGTATCAACATATGCTGCTAGGTGCATGTACTGTTCAGGTGTTGACATTCCTTGTTCCAATAACTGCTGTGTGTGCAAAGGTTGAGGGCTGCCTATGTAGGATTCACACAGTAGGCCACCTATACATTACAATTTACAGGTGGTCGTGTGAGTGTGCCATCCAGTTTACTGTGTGTGCAGGTGGAGGGGTGTGTCAGTCCATAGGGGCCTACACTGTCAGTGTATGTGCTATACGTTCCCTCTTTGCCAAGGCGTGGGCATATTGGGCATGCCTCCATCTGCCTACTGGGGCTGGCACAGGGTGTTCTTGGTCTGAATCCCTCTGTGCCTGTGATGGCCTTGGCATTTGCAGTGGGCTGTGAGGGCCTTCACCATTATGTCCCTGCTGCAGCTGTTTCTGCAGGATCATATTATGTAGCATGGCACATACTATGAAGATTTGGGCACACCTGCCTGGAGAGTACTGCAAGGCGCCAGCAGATATGTCCAAGCAACGGAACCGTGATTTCAGCATCCCGAACACATGCTCTATGATGATTCTGGTTTGTGTGTGTGCCTCATTATGGCATTCCTGTATGGATGTGTGTGCATTTCTGATGGGAGTCATCATCCACAGCTCCAGTGCATAGCCAGCATCCCCCACAAGGTGGCCATGTGGGATGTCCCCACTGACAAATACCTGATACAGCTGTGAGGCATGCCAGATGTGGGAGTCATGGTAGCTTCCAGGGCAACCCAACACACACATCCATAATAATGCCCTGGACATTGCACATGACCTGGCAGTTCATTGAGTGGTATCCCTTGCGATTTATGTAGCGCCTACTATGCTCACCGGGTGGTGACTTGATATGTATGTGCGTACAGTATATTGCACCCAGTACCTCCGGGTAGTGTGCCACCTGGTGGAAGAGACGCATATTGCTGGCCAACTCCTCTTGAGTTCGGGGGAAGTATATATGCTCATTGGCATTTGATAATATAGCATCCAGGAACTGGTGTAGTACCCTGTATGCTGATGCCTGTGAGATCCCCATTATATCTCCAGTTGGCCTTTGGAAGGTACCTGTGGCTAGTATTTGCAAGCTTACACATACCTTCGTGTCCACTGGGATGGGTTCCTCTCTGTTGTTTCTGGATCTCAGGCGTGGCTGGCACAGCTCAACTATTTGCTGTAAGATGTCCCTGTTCACCCTGTAACGCTCTGCTATCTCCAGATCATGTAGCCCCTGGTAGGTTACCCTTGGTCTGAACACTCTTCTCCTCCTCCAGGGCCTGTGGTGGTTGTCAGCATCATCCTCCACAACACCTTCAGTCTCTAACACATGGTGATGAATTACAGCTATGGCAGCTCCCAACATGTACATTGTAAAAGTTCCCCGTCTGCTTACACCGATGGTGCAGTGTTTGGGAATACACAGGTGTGTGTGAGGTGCCTTCACACTTTATACTATTGTGCTGTGAACACTGATGATGTCATAGGGTGTTTATGTACCATCGGAGCTACAGGTATCTTATGTGTTTTACCACAGGTACTGCTATTGTGGTGCCTTTGGTGTTGAGTTACATTTGGCTGCCATGGATTACCTCTTGCCTTTCCCTTAACATTTCTTAAAAACCTGGCTTATCTTACAAAATGTGTTCTATGGCCGATCTACTGCAGGTTTGCTTTGCTCTGCTATGACAGTTCTCTTTTCTTTGCAATCCGACACCTCCCCTATCCTGTTCTGCAGGTTGCTGCGAGCAGACTTGTTAGCTGCCGTCGATTGCCCACTGTGAGGTAATAGGTGTTAATTGCTCAGTTGTACTCCAATTACCCTACTGCGGCATTTCCTTATTTTCTTCCCCTAACCTTCCTGTTTGAGCTATGGTGCGTGGCGCATGCGTCTGCTTACCGGGTTTTTGGCACGTTTTCATCCGTGTACACATGCACTTTCAGGCACCATATGTGCTCTCAGCTAAACGATGCTATACCTACATCCCCACCCCTATCCTGCGGCTTTGCTTAGCAATGGGAAGGCCGGATTTGCATTGCTCCCATGTGCTTACAGCTATGGTGGCACACCCCACTGCTGATGTCATGTATACCTCCAATCCACTCCTCGGTGTTGTAGTGCTGCGCCATATGGTACATCCTTAGTCCAGCGGGACATTTGAGATTCACTATTACTTGCCTCATTTGCATTGCATTGACTACTAATTCATAGTTACCATGCTGAACACTGTCACAGACCCTTAGCAACCCTTGCAGCTTGGTTGTGGTGTACCATGCATACCATTGAGTATTATACCATTGAGTTTTATGGTGAAATCATGATTTGTATTACATTGCGATTTTATGACATTTGTGTATATTTTCCTTGTCTTCCCGTTTGCGCACACATGCCCTGCGGTTGTACTTTGCGTTACTGTGGACATGACATTAAATGTTTTTTAGGTGTTGTGCATCTTTTCTTATGCCATTGGCTGTATATTTTGCCATTGGCATATGTTAACTTTGCAATACATGAGTCTGGTCCGCTTTCATAGCTCCGATGTTCTGTTTGGAAAAATGTAAACCGTATTTTTTTTTGTTTACATTTCTGTGGGCTTACGCTACGCCTGCACCACTTCATGACTTGCTATGTACCTTCATTTGCATGGTGCAGTACTGCACATGGGGTGATTAGCATACCTGAGCTGAGGGCTGCGCAGATCTGGCGTACGCTGGTAGTGCATGTGGAATTGGATTGTACCTGAATCGCTTGGCGGCCATATTTGGCATTATACCGCCTGCGCCTGGCGCAAGCTTCATGAATCCCGGGGTTCATGTTTTTATGACCCAGGCTAAATCAGTACAATGCTTATCAAGTATTCCATAACAAACCTCTACATTTTAGTCATTAACTGCTACTGTCAGTTAACACAGACCTGGGATTATACTTATGTAAACAGTAACTCTATCATCCCTGCTTTGATATACTTTGCTAAAAATATTTTGCTATGTGCAATGCACCATACCATATCTTTGCCTCTGAAGCGGTCATGTTGACATTGTTTGTTGTTTATGTACTTGTATTTTTCAGGCATCATTTTTACCACTATTAATCCCTGTATTTTGTTAAATCTACCTAATATGCCTCTATTAATATGTATTTTATTGTGCATTGAGGTACCCAGATTGTGACTGAAATGGGTCAGTAGACTAATTCACCTACCCCACTAACAAATTAAAATAAATAAATAAATACTAAAAGGTGTCTGTCATGAACTGAAAATATCAGCTTGAATATAGTCAAAGTAGATAAAAAGGATCTGTGTCATACCATCAAAGGATTTATGTCACACCATCAGAGGATCCCTTCAGTGAACTGCTATTCATTGAGATGACAGTACCAAACAGTCCATTCAGTGAACATTTGCATTACCACATTGAATTATATTAGTTGGCCAGCTGCTAAGAGAGCTATATGTTTTCTTTTGTTTTTACTTTACTTATTCACCAAGTTAATATACAATCTACAATGTTGGCAACTAATGTAACCCCCACTTATTTAGCAGGTACTTTGAGTGTTCCTTTAAAGTTAAGAGAAAGAAATGAATAATATAATATTTTCTTTCATTTGGGAATTGAGAGTGAACCTGGTGAAAGGAGGGGTCCTATATGTGAGAAAAGAAAAAGGAGGATTGGGGCTAATAAACCCTATAGTGTATATGGTGCCATTAAATTTATATAGAGTAATGGAATGTTTAAAGGACAATGAGAGTTCTTTATTAATGAAAATATAAAATTTGAAGTATAAAACAGAATAGTTATATATATTTTTCAGTATTAAAAAGGGAGACTTTGTTGTAATAAAGAAATGGAAAATTATCAAAATAAGATTATCTTGTAAATATGAAAGACATTGAAAATGAAACAACAGAATGGTATACTAGAACTATAGAAAGTATTAAGAATATATCCGCAGAAGGATTTAAATATAGAAAAAAGAATGTCATCACAACCAGAATGGAAAGATGTAAGGGAACTATAGAGTGTCTTGATTTTCTATGGAGGATGACTATACAAAAATTAATGGTAAAAGTGAATATGCCTTACAAAAGTATAAAAGTATGTTTGCATTGTGGTGATTTTGAAACAAGTGAACATTTTTTTTTCTAGAATGTAAAAGAAGTAAAACGTTATGGAAAAAAAGATTCCAGATATTGTGTGGAAGGAGTTAAATAAGTAAATAATTTAAATATGGATATGATTGAATTTGGGTATTACAGAAACAAAAGTTAAAAAAAAGAGGTTGAAAGAATTGATAAAAAATGTTTTGTATAATATGGTTAACTTGGAAACTGAGAGTGAAGGAAATCATGTTTAATGAAAAATGGGATTTGGCTATGATATTAAAAAAAGATAAGGTTTTAGTTGTGGAAATTGGAGCGGAGGGCAAAAAAACTAACAACTAAATGTCATATGTATATGATGAAGGAAATGTAGAGGGAAGATGTGATGTATGTTTTGTAAATATTGTATATAGTGTCATTAATGAAAATAAAGTGTATATATAATATAAATATGCAGGAATGTAAATAACTATGGTTGTTTTAATAAAGTACCCCTACTTGTGGTGAGCATGTCTGTTCTTGTTCCTGGCATGGAGGCGGCCAGGAGGAATGGCACAATGGAGTGTGGTGGGAGAGAAGTGAATGGAGCTGAAAATGTTTGTTAATGAGCATTTATTGAAGGAGGATGCTGAAGAAGTGGATTCAACTGAATTCACTAAGTCTGACAAATTGGATGTTACAAATGTTCAACATTTAGCTGAAGCAAGAGAAGAGGAATCAAAGGAACTGACTATAAATGAAGTGCTGTCTGGAGGTTTGGAGGAAGATATTTTGGTTGAATTGATGAAACAGAAAAATCTAGGTGAAGAGTAAGTGGTTTCTTGGTCTGATATAATGCAGAAGGCATTTAATAAAAATAATCAAATGGAGTGTGATGACTATGGACAACACATTTCTGAGATTTTGAAAAAAAAAATAGTAAATAGTAAAGTAGTGCATGTGGAAAATAAGTACTGACAAAAAAGGGTAAGAATAAAAATGGCACTGTTATAAATGGATACTATATATGGGGGAATTGTTTTGTTTCATTAGGGTTTAAAGCTTAAGCAGAAGATATTCATTCATTTATTCATCTGGGGTGTGACTCTTTTTGTGATGTGAATTTTGAAAAGGAAGCAGTGATGTTAAAATTTACTAAATTTAGTGAACTTAAGAAAAATGAGTTTCTGAACAGCAATTATATTATTTCTGGACAGAAAACATACATAACTAAAATGATTTCACTGCAATTCAGGACTGACAAAGTAGAAGAGACTTGTTTAAAAATGTATTTAAATATATTTGAACTGGTAAAAAGTTTTATAAAAATGAAAGATAAAAGGGTAGTCAAGAGAGGGAAGTAACTCTTAAAATTGTAAAGAATATTATAAGACATTTCCCTAGTGTTGTACTTATTAACAGTTTTAGGGCTACTTTAAGATATACTGGACAGTCCAAAACTTGTTTTTTTTTTTTGGGGGGGGGGTTCTCATCTTATTTAGTCATGTAATAAAATACAGTGTTAATTGTGTTGGAAAAGGCATATATTGCTAAGAATTGCAAACCAATGTGCATGAGATGTAAGGGTGAAGGTCACTAGTGGATGAATTGTCAAAAAATGTTAAAAATGAATGAGGTTGTTGAAAAAAGATGTTAGTGAGGAAAATAATGAAGAAGGGGAAGAAGAACACACTTGAGGGGAAAATAAAATGATGAAGAGGATTTTTTTGTACAATAAGTGGATTTACAGATAGAGGGACAGGAAGTTCAAGATGAAACAAGTAACACGTTTGATACATTAAATGAAGAAATGATAAAAGTTGCAATAGAAATTTAAGAGTTAAATTTTCAATAGGAGAGAGAGAGTGCAAATATGGAAGAGAAGATTCAAAAATATACCAAATATTGTTAACAAAACTCAAATGGTAACTTTAAAGTTGCATTTTTCAATGTTAATAGTATTATCAGTGAAGTAAAGATAGATACAATTTTATAGAAAAAATATGTGGACAAATGTTATTTGGAATTGTGAAGGATTAGTTTTTTTATCTAGAAACACAGCTAAAGTTTTAGTTGTAGGTATAGATAGACTGCGAGAATTTCAGTGTTATATATTAGGTAGGAAAGGGATTATTATAGAATATTAGGAGTATATGCTTATTTTAAACAAGAAACATCTTTATTGAATAATCCCTTATGACTTAGGCAAACATACATTTCTATAAATGAGACCAAACCATACTGACATATTTTCAGTTGCAAACATTATACATCACATATAATCTTCTATGAAGTCATTGTCAGCCTAACATTACATAGCTAATTCAATTCCTACCTTCCCTTAAACCTCATCCCTTCTCTAAAACCTTGTGCTTCATGTATTGTTCCGCAATTCCTATTTTTTTCTATGTAATTGCTCCTGCCCCTTCTAAAGGTTCTATTTACAGGTCTTTTGTCTCTGTTACTATATTCACTACTTCTAGAACAGTCAGTTTAGACTTTGATTTCCATTTTCTAGTAACTGCTTTTTCAGCAGCTACCAGAATTAAACTCAGCAAGGTCTAGATAATTCCAATTCTTTATCACAGTCCAGAAAATCATTTCATTAGTTACACCAATTTGCTCACCCAGTATTTCTGACAGACTAGTCTGCAGGGAATTTTAAAATCTGCCAAATCATTGCACTCCCAAAAATATGTTCCCATTTATATAATTTCTCCCTATCACATCTCCAACAATTACAGTCTACCTGAGAAAAAAAAATCTTTAGAGTCTTCTTGGGGTATAAAAATACCTATGCAAACTGCCAAGTAAAAATCCTAAATCTTCTACATCTTGTTGTATATTTCGGAACCATACATATATACTTCCATTATTTCTTTGTGAATTGCTTATCCAGTCTATCGTCCCAATCATTTCTAACCTCCTCTGATTGATTCCTATAGTTATCATGCAATGTATATATGCTGCTAATTATCCCCTTCTTTTATAGATTATACTAAAAATTCTACCAGTTCTGGTCTTTCACTTAGCATCTTCCTATTCCTTTCTGCTTGCCTATACTCTGAATCCAATCCTTGATAGGAAAGGCAAACTCTAGTAATGCAGTCTAAATGATCTCTTGGCCTCTTCTCATTCAATTACCTCTCCCTCTGTAGTTATTTGCTCCCAGTGCTTTGGTTTCTTTTCCAGTTTTATCCAGTAAATTCCATCCCCATATTGCCTATTCTCTCTACCCATAATTACAGTCATCCCTATCAGCAGAATCTCCTTTCTCCATTACTATGTTGGATTATTTCATAGAATACTTTCTGCTGCTTTATGAATATAATAGTCTGCATGGTTATTGTTATTCTTTTTAAGGTTCTGCATCCAAAATCCAAATCTCACCTTATTTCTTGAGCATCTTCCTTGTTTTATCATAATTTTATCATCATCCCTTTCCACTTTAAATTATAGCTTTCTGCTTGTGCTAGGTATATGAGCCATAACTGTGTAGCACAGAAATACTCATTCAAATCAGGTAATCTCAAACCACTTTGTTCTATTGGAGGACCAACTTATCCCACTTGATTCTTGCCCTCTTCCACTCCTAGATAAAATCCTTAACTATTAGTTGTTATTCACAACTTTTCCTTTGGCTGATAAAAATATGCCAGACCTGTGTAAAAATCTAAAGGGACTAAACACATTTTACTGCTTGCATCTTGCTGTCTGTATCCATAAAGCAGAGCTTCCAATTTCTCAGTTTTTGTATAATCTTCTGTCTTCATAGGTTCATAGATTAGTACTAAGCTAACTGCTCTTGTGAGCCATTTTAAGCCTAGCCAATTATCCCTTGTGAGGCTCAAACCCTGCACCTTGTGTTTGTAAGGCAAATACCTTAACCATTAGGCCACCCTCCCTTCCTGTCTAGTCTTTTCTCACACATCCTCAGCTGCTTTAACAAAATCATTTTTTAAACCATACTCCTAAGTACTTTATTTTATCATGTCTCCATAAATATGGGTATTGCTGAACCAATGTTTGTCTGGGTACATAGTTTACAGCTATTACCTTTGTTTTAATGTTATAACTCAAAAAGACCTGAAACTGTCTCAGAATGTTCCATAAAAATGAAATGTCCTTTTTGAGATTTGTCTGGTACAAAATAATATCATTTGCAAATAAAGCCAACTTTTCTTGATTACCATACTAATTGTGTTCTTGGATTTCAGAATCCCTTATTTTCTTTGCCAGTGGTTTCAAATGCAACATAAATAACAAAGGAAAAAGAGGAAACTCCTTGTCTGGTTCCTCTGTTCAAACAGAATTTATCAGAAAAGATTCCTCTACTTTAATTTTCACCAGTGATCCCTTATACATCCTCCTAATTAACCTTATTATTTTGTCAGGGAATGCAAATGCTTCCATTGTCCTAACTGTAAAATCCCAGCTTACTCTTTTTAATGCTTTCTCTGCATCAAGAGCTGCAGACAACAGTGGTATTTTTCTTACATTCTGCTTCCCTCTGGGTGATCATTGTTCTATTAATGTTGTCAAATGTTTGTCTCCCCTCCATAAAATCATATTGATCCATGTCTATCAATTTTGGTATCACTTTTACCATTCTTTTAGCCATTATACACTTAAACACTTTATAATTATGGTTTAGAATCAAAATGGGTTTATATGAAGCTGGATCTGATGGGTCTTTACCATCTTTAGGTACTATAGCCACCACAGTTTTCTTACAGAATGTTGGTACTTCTCCTTTTAAAATACTGTTAACCAAAACCTTCCAGATCATTATCAATTTCCTTCCCTCCTAGCTTTCAAACTTCCACAAGAATACTATCTATTTCTGGAGACTTTCCTGTAGATTGGTTATACATCACCATTTTTATCTCATCTCCTCCTATCCTGTTAATAATTGAGCCTCATCTACCTATAATCTTGGCATATTGAATTATTCCATAAGAATTTCCATTTGTACCTTTTCTTAATTTCCAAACTTCTCTGCTTTATACAAACTTTCAAACCATTTCTGAAATATTTCTAACACCTGTACAAGATATCTGGTTATTTTTCTTGTTATATGCTCTCTAAGCTTGGCACCAACTGCTACTTTGTGTTGCCTGAGCCCTTATGCTAGAAGCTTTTGTGGCTCTGAGGTTATTATTAAAAACAGTTGCTTGACAACAATCTTTCTAAACTAATCCACATTAGCTGGGTAGACACTTATTTTCTCTTTAGCACTCTGCAGTTGTGTCTCTTCTTGTTCTGCGAGATTCCAGCTACTCTGCAATAGTTTAACCTTTGTCAGTCCCCTCTAAGTAATTCTTGTTACTTCTTAATCATATCTGTTTTTCTTTTATTCCCACCTAATTTTTAAACCCCACTTTCATTTTATCCACTCTAGCTATATTTTCTGAAGAGGTTTGCCTAATAACTCCCAAATTTTCAATATTTATTCCTTAAATTTTTCTCTGTTTGATAGACAGGTGTACGAGCACCAGTGGCTCATTTTTATTTCATTACCCTGCAATTTTATTTTAGTTACTATAAGTGTGTGATCTGAAAAAATTATTGGAGGCATATCAAAACTTTCAATTGAATGCACATGTTCCTGAAAATCTAATTTCAGTCTAGTCTAGCCCAGGTTTTGAACCTTAGGAAAAATATGTAAATTCTCTCTGAGCTCAGATTACTGAATTCAAATCTTCCATACCAAATATCTTCATATATTTCTTCAACAATCTACCCTCTTTTGTTGTATTTTTCCCTTCTAGGCCTCCCAGATATATCCACACTGTTGCAAATCAACTTCTAGTACCCACCTATAAGTAATATTCCCTGCTGAAAGCTAATTATTTCTCCTAGAATTTTCTTACGCTCCACTGTAGTAGTTTTTGGTGGAATATAAATACATGACAGCATAATTCTCCTCCCTTGCCAGTAGCCCCTTACTAGTACAAACCTACCATTATTATATTTTTCCTGCTTCTATCACCATTGCAGTTCCTCTAGCAAATAAGTACTTCCCTTCTCATTTGTTCCAAATATTCCACCAAATAACCACCCTGAAATCCTTTCTTTATCAAAGTCACATGTTCAGTTCTTTCCAAGAGTGTCTCCTGTAGCATAGCTATTTGCATTTCTTAATATTGTTCACTACTCTTTCTTTTTTGTATATACCTGTGAGACCATTCACATTCAAAGATAATATGGAAAGTGTTGCTATTATGATAAGAAGTTATTATTCCCATCTGTTATATATAACAGCTTTTTTAATATCAAGATCCAGCTTTTGTATTGCATGCACACACTACTGTTTAGCAGGTTGATCTTTTATACATATTTTTCCCGTCTATACATTTGAATCTATGTCTCATCTTACAAGACTTTTTATTTTAATGAAAATCTTCAAATAAAAGGACAAACACACCCCAGAACCTAACTTAGCAAAATCACACACATTTATGTAAATCTTCAAATAATGAAGTTTAACCCTCCTCATAGGAATATTTGTCTCAGAATGACTACACTTGCAAGCTTTAATTGACCAAAAATTAAGGTTATCCATGCTGAGATGCTCCTCTCCTAGATGCAGTAAACAACTTGAATGCTTTCAGAAAACATTATCTTTTAGCCATTGGAAAAAAAGTATTTTGTTTTTATTGCCCCTTATCAGACATGAGACAACCAGATAAACAGTTGCCTTCACCTATAAGCTGCTCATGTTTAACTGTGAACATTTATTTGCTAAAGGAAAACTTTTTATTAAATTCAGTGTTCTTTTACTAACTTACTTCCATTTAAAATTTGCAGTTAGATCAAGCCATGGGACTTAATCGAGTCATTCCCCAATGCAAAAGTAAAAAAGCATATCAGCTTTACTTAAATCATGCTCTGTATAAATTTTCAGTATGTCTCTCACCTCAACAACTTGGGATTACAGCCTATTATGTTAAACATGCATTTGTACAGGTGTTCTTCTCTTATTACATTGCAGTGCCCACATTTCATAAAAGTAAAGAATAAAAAAGAAACAAAGAAGAAGGGGCAAAAGAGCACCTTTTTACTTTGCTATCCATATAACACACAAGAATAACTTAAAATAGTTTACAATATAACCTGTAATATATGTTATGTTATGTTATGTTTTGTAAAAACTCAAATGTCACACTGATGGGGGAAGAGATGTGAATTTAACATGTGTACCAATAACACTTTGTTTTACAGCACAATAAACCACTCCTGTGCCTGATAAAAAGTATATATATATTTAGAAAGCTTGTGAGGAAATTATTATTCTATTTTTGTTTTACTTTGATCGCTTGTCTGTGTACTTAAAGGATTTTCGACTGGAAACAGACTACCTGCCTTGCTTGGATTACTTTCGAATACTTAGTAATGCTGTACAATTATATATTTCCTATTATTATTTTTTGTTTTGTTTTGTTTTGACTTAAGATGAGTTTAAGTTCGCTACTTCTACTACTATTGTCTGATCTGTTTAATATACAGTGATTAACTAGAAATATACGGACTGAAAATCTTCCACACAGAGATGTTTCTTACACTGTCTTGTTTTTGGACCCACTAAACTTTAGTGGGTTGTTTTGAGACTTCAGGGATACCACAGAGATTACTTGTTTTTTTGTAAAAATGCTGTTAATAACAAAAATCATTTTACTTAGTTACCTCTTTCCTTTATCTCTCCTGCTCCTTAATGTTCATACAAACATTAATTACGTGAAGTAGGGCATATAGTTTGGAGACCCGTAAAAAGTTTAATAAAGTCAAAACAGTCCAACATTTTCAGGTTTTCTTGTTCTGCTATTTTTACAAATGTGACTGATGCTTTGTGATCTCACATTTATTCATTAATTTCTAATTTGTTGGCTTTCCTCCTGTTGATCTCCATCATTCAACACCAGTGTCTGATGCTTTCCAATGTACTCTTGGTTCTTCTAGTCAGCTTTTGTATTTTTCTTTGTCTCTCAAGCATTTTCTTTTTCAACATTTCACTGACATAGTCTCTCTATGAATGCTATCAGAAGAATAAGTAGGAGAGTCTCCTTCTGTTTCATAGTTCACTTTTTGTTGGACAAACATTTGTATTTCCTCCATAACATGTTCTGTATCACAAATGACTGATCCCCAGCCAGAAAAAATATTCCAGAGTTAGTTGGATACAGCTTCTTGAGTCTCACACCATCCTGTTGACATTCCCTTACTGCTGGAATAAATTTACTCCTGTTCTGCATGGTGTGCAATGACTAATCATTTTCCACAAACATTCTACATTTCCAATTTTTACTGCTTTGTCCTTTGGCCACAATGTTGTCAGAATCAACTCTTTCTGCCGGCAAGACTGCATTTTTACAATTAGAGATTTTGTTTGCATTCTTGTAGCCTGGTTTGGAGCATACACATAATATGACCTTCCAATTAACTACTCATTGTGTGAAAATTCCACTCCAGTGACTTCATAAAGTTAATACTGTCTGTTCCTTCCAGTTTCTCTGGTACAGCAAACAAATCTCAGGATTTCCCTACATGTTCTGTCCTTTGACTATACCATTTTTGAAAAATCTCTTCTTGAGCAATCTCAGTCAGACTTTTCTTCACTTTTGCCTCTGATTTTTACAGTTCTACCAGCTCATTTGAATATATATTTAAAGCTTCTTCCATTTTTTCAAGCCTTTTGTTATTTGGGTTTATATACTCCTTCAATGTTTCATTTGTTTTAATCAGTTCTGAGCACATTTGGCTTACTTTTCCTGTATATTACTGCAAGTTATGTCTTTCACCAAAACTTGAGATTGAACTTCTTTTTGTTGAACAACTGCAAGATTCCTTCCTCCCTACCTCTAAATTTATTTTTTTCTTGTCTCTAGGCAATGCACTTTCTAGACAGTATCTGAAATGTACCCCCAAAAAGTCAGATTCACTGGATCTCTTTCTGTTTTTACATTGGGACAGGTGAAATTAAGCTGTTAGTCAGTGTGCAGCCATTGGAAGTCCTAGGAATGTATATTATACTACTTTGAAAAGGAGAAGTATTTTGTTTGAGGAAATAACATATGTTATTGTCAATATGGAAATTCTAATAGGGTTTTGGATGTTAAGTAAGGAATTATAAAAAAAATAGGAGAAAGTGTTAAAATTATAAAAGAAGTTCTGCATTATGGAAAATTAAAAATACTTGACATGGAACCCTGAACTTATCAAAAAGATAAAAACTGAAACTGACTATTTTTTGATTTCAGAAAATTTAAAAGAAATTGAGGGTTGAGTTATAATTCATTTTTTCAGTTTATTGAGCTATTTTTCTAGAAGGTACTAAAAATAATTTAATCAATAGAAGGTAAATTAATAAAAACACAAAGAGGAGAATTTTTGGAAGAAGGGAACAAGAAAGCAAATTATTTTGGAAAGATTATATTATTATGGCAGAGTTTACAACACATAAACAGAATAGTGGGTGCATTTTAAATGGTATAAAGAACTATTGGTAGAATTGAAAATATTCAATAAACAAAAATAAATAAAATCTTTTAACAGATTAAGAAAAATGTGCATTGTTTACGTTAGATGAAATAGATAGGGAATTGTTTTTATTTTAATAATAGGATTAATATAATGAAATAAAAGAAAAATTAGGGGAGTGTTACTTAAGCAAATGTATTTTTTAAGAGAAAAAAAAAGAAGAAGTGTTACCATACTTGGGAAAACTTATTAAGAAAAAATGTAGTTTTCATGTATAGGATGAAAAATGTTAAGGGAGAACTATCAATGGGACAGGCAGGGATTGAAATAACTGCAAGGGGTTTGTGGCAAAAATGTATGACAAAGGAAAGAAAGTTGAACATTTTAAATGGGATGTTAAAAATTCAGTAAAGTCACTGGAGTTATTAGAAAAGCCTATATTAATGTCAGAATTGGATAATGTGTTAAAACATTATGCTAAAGTTGGGTTCATAGATAAATGGGTTGGATTATGATGTGTATAAAAAGATGGAAGAGTGGCAAAAGGTGCTTTTTCTTAAAGTATTGAATCAATGGTCAGAACACGGTTTTATAAATAAGAATATATGTGAAGAAGTAATTAAATTCAATTGGTAAAAAGGATGGAAAATATAATAATTGGGGACCTAGCACTTTAATTAATGGTGATTATATTTTTATGAAGATTACATAATCTAAGTTTAAAAACAACATTAAATTATATAATGTTGCCTGGAAAAGATGGAATTAAGACAAAAAGTGAGAGCTGTATCATTTGATATGAAAGACGTTGAAGATGACATTATATATAGAAGTACAGAGGCAAAAGTGGTAGCTGGGGAATATTAGTAAAGCTTTTGATAGAATAGAACATAATTACTTATGGAATATATAAAAAAGATATATAGGCTAAAGCAAAAGTGTGCAAGAATGATCAAAACAGCATATGACGCTGAAGGTAAAAAGTGTGGTTAATGGGTGGTTGAGTAAGAATATAAAAGTAGATGAGGTGTGTGATAGATGTCCTTTAAGAAGTATTTTATTATATTTGTTTATGAATGCTGTCATAGGATAGCTGAAAAGAAGAATATCTAGATTTCACTATAGAATGCTTGGAATAGTTAACATACTAATTTTAATGACATATGCAGATGATATTATTATGATAGTTAAAGATGTAACATGAATGAGAGAAGAACTGGGGAGTTTAACATGTGTATTATGGAAAGATCATTTAAAATTAAATGAGAAAGAAAATTAAAGGCTTAGGTGGGAACATAGAAATTGATAGAGTAAAATTTTAGAGAAAAAGAAATTTCTTTATTTGGAATAATATTTGGGTATGCAGATATAAGAGAACAATGGTTGCAGATATTAGAATATTTAAAGGAAATAACAGGACCATGAAAAGCATTTAACATATCATTTAAGAAGAAAGTTTGTTTAATTAATTATGTGGTTATTGTAAAATAATTTACTTTGCAGTGATGTATACGGTATCAGAAAATTTTGAAAAAGAAGTACTACAAATTGTGTTCAGTATGTTTTGGTGCTCAAGATTAAGTTGTATTAAGAGGTGAAGTGTATGTTGGCAGAAAAAAAAGTGGTATATACATAGGACATCCTGTTTTATTTAGGCCATCATTACATTTATATTGTTTTGAATAGCAACATGCAAAAACTCAGATTATATTGGGGACAAAGTAGTTGAGTTTAAATATCATGGTTTATACAGAATGGACTCAGAAAAGAGGAGCACATTAGAAGAGAAAAATATTGAAATAAGAAATAGAAAAAAAAATTAAATGGATAATTAATTGGGATGGAATATAAATGAACATTATATTGCTAAGGTTGTTAAGAAAGGAAAATGAGATGTAAAATATTGTAACATTTCAGAAGCGTTATGGAGATTATCTATAAATAGTTTCCAGTCAAAGGAGGTGTGTTGTATAAAAGTGTGTTGTATGAAATTCAATCAGCAAGATGTTTATTCAGTAAACAAGAATATTCTGTAAACAAGAAGAGGCAGTTAAATATCGTACATGAGACTGTAAAATAATTAAACAGGATGGGAATAAATTGTGAGGAAGGCATTTTGGGGGACATAAGTATTGAATGAATCAATATGGATATGATTCTGTATGGGTATTATAAAATAAAAGAGTAATGGTTATGTGAAAAATGTAGAAAAAATGGTTTGTCATTATATGAAGTACCTGGTTAGGCAGAACAAATAAGATATTGTTTAAAAAGAAATAGAATATATTAGATATTTTATGAAAAAAATATGGATTTTGAATGCATGGTACATTTATTGTGTATAAAAGTATTATATGTATCTAGATATTTTTAGGGATATGAGAATAATATAAGTTGTATAAATGGAAAAGTTTACAATAAAGTACTCTTACTTTTTTCATAGGTGCCATGTGATCTTTTACATCCACCTGAGCTACCACCAAATAAAGCCTTGGTTTAACATCTACTCCAAAGGATGGCATACTCAGGAGTGGAATATCCTCCTTATGCTGCACTACAGTGTCAGAAATTAACTTATCTTTTCCTGGAATCTACCTGTAACACTACTGGCACTGATGTAGCTATAGGAATTTCTGGTCTCTGGCAGATTCACTAACACATTGTCACACTCCTGCACTGTGCAGCTAGATGTCAAAGAAAAGCTTCAATGTTCCCCCAAAATATCTATAGGATATTCTCTAATTATGAAATATATCTGTAGGATATTCTCCAGTTATGAAGTAGTGTATCTGTACAAACAGTATGCAGGCTTTTTCTTGCTACAGTACTCACTGGCTAACTTACTGTAATTGTATGTTTTTGGTATTACAGGAACATTGGGATTTAACATCAGGGATTCAGCCTGCAAAGACACCTTCAATGGGTAAGATATTTTAATGTTAACTTTGAAAACACTACTAGCAATACATTTTATCTGGGAGAATGTTTCTGGTGGTGAGTTGTACTTACACAGAGTTTTATGCTTTGCTGTGTTCACAGGAGATTTTCTATCTGGAACAAACCCTGTTGAATTGCCACCACCTAGTACTGGAGGATCATCAGCCTCTGATGGTGATTGCAGGAATGAGCTGGCACAATCAGGGAGAAGAGTATATTTTTGTGTGTCTGTGGGGGGGGGGGTGCCAGCAAAAGCCTCAGGATAAAAAAGTGCCCAATCCTGGTAGGTGCACTGGTGCCAGGACTGGAAAAAATAACAGTGTAGAATCCTAAAGAGACAGAAACAGTCCTACAATGGCATTAGGCTAGGTTCAGGGGTAGGATGGCCTCCCCATGTTGTACAAAGAAATAGAAGTCCACAAAAAGCACAAATGCTGACAGGCCAAAAAAGAGCCATAAAAATGATAGAGTGGACTATTGAGGATAAAGAAATAATTTGTGGATTGTTGTTATGCAACAAGCCCAGAATTTCTGGATAGAATATATTTAAAAAGACTAACAGAGAAGTGGAAGAGGAAAGAAAATGTTTTTTGTTCATTAATACAACAAATTCATGAAAACATTATTTACACCAAGATACCTTGGGCCTTTTGGAAGAAAAAATGATTGAGGAAGTAAAAAAAAAAATCAACAAATCAACAAAACCAAGGTTTTTTGAAAGGAATAAAAAAGAAACATGGCATGGGAAAGAAAGAAAGAAAGAAAGAAAGAAAGAAAGAAAGAAAGAAAGAAAGAAAGATCTGATATTATTTAAAAATCAATGCAAATGAGAAAACAAATTTAATCAATACAAAAAAATCAGCTCCAAGTATATTTTAAGAGAGATCTGATATGATGTAAAATCAATGCAAATGAGAAAGCCAATTTAATCAATACAAAAAAATCAGCTCCAAAGATATTTTAAGAGAAATACAGATAGAGGCACCCAGATATGGAAAATTTCACAATACAAAAAATAAGATCACAAAGGGAGAATGCAGAACAGAAAATTAGTAAAGTAAAAGTTAAAAAACAGATGCTGAAGTTATTAAATACCTTTAAAGTGATTTAGTGTAGAAAGTCTAATACTGGTCTTGTCACAGCATGATGTAACAATGAGTCCCAAAAATAAGGAGAAACAGGTGGTGCAGGAGACATCTGAAGTAGATGTATGGGCACTGCAAAAAAAAAGAAACAATGATTTAATACACTGCAATATTTATGCAAACGAGAAAGCAAAACTAATCAATACAAAAAGAGCAGTACCAAAGATATTTGAAGATAAATACAGGCAAAAGCACCCTGATATGGAACATTTTACAATATGAAAAATAAAACAAAGAGACAAAGTAGAAAAGAAGATTAGTTACTAGTTTAGGCATCTCAACTGAAGGACGACACACTCAGGACTGAGGCAACAACATCCCCCTCCCCCTTAGTGCAACACAGTATCATCAGTTTATGTACATGCTGTGGGTTTAGAACCCACAGCCTTTTGTATCAAAAACAAGCATGCTACCTGTTGTGCTATGACTATTTTGCGTTAGTAACGGAGATGTTGAAAAATAGAAACTGAAGTTATGGATTACCCATGAAGTAAACCCAAGAACCACAAGTAGTGAAGGTTGAGTCCCAGGAACCACACAAACCAAAGTCCAAACCACAAATCCAATGGATTTGTGGTTTGGACTTTGGTTTGTGTGGTTCCTTGCAACATCACAGCATGATAGAACACACGTCCCTAAATTATGGAAAAAACAAGTGGAACAGGAAGCATCTGATCAGTTATCACATGATGACACTCAACAGCTTTTAGTAGGAAAGCAACACAAAAGTTCAGTTGGAGTTACACAGCAAGGGAAGGAACAGGAAATGGTGACAACTCTGATGTAGTCAATGTTATGGAGTTATATGCCAATGAGTTCCCATATGAAAGAGCAATGGATGACACAGGATGCAGCTGAAGATAATATGTCACAGGAACATGTTCTGGAACTTTCTGTAGAATGCCTGCAGGAAACAGAGAACAAAGGATGTGCCCTCACTTTAGAAGAAAAGGATCTAAGGAAAGAGTTACTTGATTTAATAGAGATGGATAGATATATTAAGATCAGTGAAGGAAATAGACTACAGAAAGTCCATAAGACCCAGCATGTTAGAAGTCTGATAAAACAAATGAATACAGTAATCAAGAATATTAATAGAAATTCACATGTAATACAAGTAAATAGGATATATTACTGCACAGATAAATTGATAACATATAAAGTCTCACCACAAAAATTCAGAGCAATAAGGGAAATAGAGGGAAGAAATAAAATGCTATTATGGAAGTATCGAATATAGAAAACTATAAAGTAAATAAGACAATAATTGTTGCTGGTAGAAGAGTATAAAAGAGGAAACAAATCAGCAAAAATACTTAGAAAGATAGACATGATAAAAGCAATATGTAATATTAGAACAGACCAGGATCTATCGTACACTTTTGCAAATAATAAACTAAAAATATCAGCACAGGCCTTTTATAGAGAATTGGCAAACAAAGCAAAAGAAATAGAAAAAAAAAGAAATAGACACATTTTGGAGAAATATCTATAAAGATCCTGTGGAACATAATAAAGAGGCTGAATGGATAGAAGTTAAAGAAATGGTAAGACATTCAAATGTACAGGATATAAAATGGGATGAAGTAACAACCAGAGAAACTGAAACAAAATTATAAAAAGTTTATAATCTCTTAATTGGGAATCCCCAGGCCCAGTTGCAGTACCTACCTTCTGGCTAAAATTATTAACATCTTTACATGAAGATTTTTAACCAACCTGGTTAAAAACAGGAAAAATGATACTCCTCCTTAAAGGTGAACCTGCAAGCTGTCCTTAAAATTATAGACCAATAACTTGCCTTCCTGCTATGAATTAACTATATACTAGAATTGATGCCAACAGAATTTATAGTCATTTAGAAGAAAACTCAATCATGGCAATAGAACAAAATAGTAACAAAAGAAAGTCATGTGGAAAAAAAAGGATGATTTATTGTTAAATAAAGTCATAATGGAGAATTGTAAAAAGGGGAAGAATCTAAGCATGTCCTGGATAGATTACAAAAATACATTTGGCAGAAACTCTCACTCAAGCATAAAGGAGTGCTTACAGATGTATATGATACACTCTACTTTGCTCAATTACATTACAGTGACCATGAAACAGTGGCAAACCACCCTACAGCTAAGCCATGATAACAGTCAAATTATTATTCCCAGGGATAAAAATGCAAAGGGGAATATTCCAGGGTGACTCTTTGCCACCATTGGTCTTCCTTTTGTGAATGATTTAAAATAACATAGTTCATCAGATGAGGAGCTGAAACCACAGCTGGAGGTGGTCAGAATTTTCTCTGATGAAATAAGAATGCAATTTGGTCTTAATAAATGTGCAAAAGTAACATTTAATGCAGGAAAGCTGCAAAAACAATAAAATATCAGTCTGGGGCAGGAGTGTGATATAAAGAAACATGAGGAAGAAGGATTCTATAAATATTTGGGAATTGATGAAGGATCAACAATAAAACATGAACAAATGCAAACAAAGCTCAGTATGGAAAATTTTAGAAGACTAAAATTAATACTAAAAACAACCCTGACATCAAAGTCCAAGCTCTAAACCAATTAGCTCTTACTATTCTAACTTACAGGTTTTAGGGTGATTGACTGGTACCAAAAGATATTGGATCAAATGGACAGGAAAACAAGAAAAATGATTCATGTTTGTCAAATGTTATATAAAGTTTGGTGTATAGCAAGATTACACATTCCTCATTCTGAACATACCTCTCAACCTCTTAGAGCAAAAAATCTGGACAAAGCCTAAAATAAAGGGGGGGACAAATAGGGACAGATTTTAAATATTGCTCTTACAAACTTAGAAAGTTGAGAGAATAATATGTTTTGCATTAGAATGAATTGTCTGAAGGATGTGAAGTCTTAAACTCAAATATTTGCCATTTTTTCATGACTCCAATCCTCAGCTATTTGCCAGAAAGGGACAGATGTTAGGGGGAACACACTGAAAATATGAGGCAGAAATCTGGACATTCTGCGAAAACCTATACAGTTGAGAGGTATGATTATGAAGGAGGTATGGGCCTCCTTAAAACAGATTGCATGTATAGATCTGCAATTATAAGACCACCTACATATCTGCTGACTTCATCAGATCCAAACATAGTGAAAGTTTTGAAACATGGAGTGAACTAGTCTAAGATGCCCTCCTTACTTGGATTCTCAGGAGCATATTGGTGTCAAGTGAGAATGGAAACCAAACCAGAAATAGATAAAAATAAGTCAGGAACTAAATATGCCAAAAAACAAGAGCAAAATTATAAGGAAAAGAATAAAATACAAAGGCAAGAAATGTAGAAAAGAAGTAAATATATTTGCAAGTACAAAAAAACTTGTAGAACAACCTCATGTTGATCAGGATTTGATGCAGGAATAGTTATGGAGAGGTGAATTGAAACAAAAAGATGAAAGGTTAATATTGGTGGCCCAGGACAGTGGTCTATGCACAAATTGGTTTACAAAGTCCATTGGGCATGTGGAGAAACAGACAAATGCAGGTTCTGTAAAATAGAACTGGAAACAGTCCCACACCTTGTTGCTGGGTGTGATACATTAATGACAGATGGTCGGTTTAGAGAAAGGCATAATAATAATGTGGCAAAACTGTTGCATTGGGGATTGTGTAAACATTACAATATTGAAGTAGCTGAGAAGCATTGGAAACATGATCCACAAAGCATTATAGAGATTGCTCAGGTTTATATCACGTGATCACCCATTGCCAACAGCTCAAAAATAGATGTGAAGAAATCAGATATAGCTGTCCATGAAAAGAAGACAAAAGTAGCATTGATCGTTGAAATTGATACACCCAGTGATTACAGTGTCTTATGTACAGAGAAAGACACAAAGTCATAAAATACCAGGATTGGCAGGCAGAAATGAGGGCAGTGTGGAAGAGGGGTACCCAGACAGTTGCAATAGTATTAAGAGCAATGGGTCTAATAAAAAGAATTTAGAGTCCTATTTTGCATCAGTTTTTCAATGCCATGATGCACCATGTGGGGGTGGGGGAAATCTGTGCTTTCCATGTATCTCAGAGGAGAGAGCAAACATTATGTAAATATCCCAAATTATCCTCGTTTTGCCTGCCTCTGGGTTATTCATATACAAAATATAAGGACTATAAGCTATCCTTTGAATGTAAAGCTAAGCTCCTTAAGATCCTCATATTCAAAGCCTAGTAAGTACAAATTAACCTGTAAACAATTCTAATCCTTCTATGTTGGTTTAGGGCCTCAGGCATTTAACCCTTATGATATCTCAATGAGAATCAGAAACAAGTTTTTTAGAATTCAAGGTCCCAGTCTGTCCACAGAAGATGAGTTAATTTGAGATAAATCATTCTTATTAATGTTACAAGAAATAGTTGGTCATTTTATTTCATTACAAGACGAAACAAGAGAAAAATTGACAAGTGGTCAGAAAATACATGTAGGTTCACTAGTCTTCATATCCACGTAGAGCACAGGTCCAAACAAACTGGTAAAATGGTAAAGAAGCCAAAAACAAATCCAAAAGTTTTATTTAACCGCTTTTGTTTCTTCAATAAGAAACTTCATCAGAAAGTGACAAAAATGCATACTACCCAGCTTAAATACTCCCCCTAATTAGACATTTAAAGTACTGCCTACATTTTTTAAAAAAACAAAAGAACTATAAACATTACATCACTATAGAACAATACAGTGATAAATAATACTTGTACATCCATCATAATACCCTTTATTCAAGAAAATATACAATATAATTTATAAATTTATATAAAAATATATAAATTCATATGCTTTTCTAAAAAACATATATGTATGTATGCATATATTCAACAATTTCAGAGAGCAATACAAAAAATGTCTTAGACCCAACTGTCCTTGGCAATAAACCAATACACAAATACAACCAAAAAAAAACAACGGGGAATACACTTTTATAAAAATAATTCAGACCTCAACCTAAGTACTGAACTTATAGATAAGGCACTATTTAGTCCAGGGTTTATACTAGCATTAGTTCTTAACTGCCACTTTAGTTCTTTTAATTCTAGAAAATAATTTACTGGACCACCTCTCTCACCGGTACATACTTGTTCTAGTATAGTAAACTTAAAATTGTGCCCTTGATTTTCGATAGCATGAACTGCTAGGGCACTTTTTATTTCATTATGTAAAATTTCACGGTTATGTTGGTACACCCTGGTCCTAATGGCATTGATAGTCTTGCCAATATAAAATCTTGGGCATTTGGTGCACACAGCTAGGTACACCACTGCCTTTGTACTACAGCTAAATTTCCCATACAAATTAACTTTGCCATAATTGGGAATAATAACTGTATTTCCTTCCAACATATATTTACATTGTGCACAGTAACCCCATTTTTGACATATTTCCTTTCACCTGGTTGTTATTTGGACACCTTTCAATAATAGATTTAAAGTTGGTGTCCCTTCAATACACTATTTTTGACCTATTACCTACAATGTTAAGATGTTCTTTATTAATTTCAAATACATGCCAGTTTCGATAAATAATCTCCTTACATTCTTGAAAACCCTGATTATAGGTAAGAATTAAAGCATTATTAAAGTCCCCCTCAGCCGACTTCTGTTGTCCCATAACCATGTAGTCTGCTTTTCCTAGTAGGGGAACAAATGTACCCCCTGATCTTTTATTAATAACTTCCTTAAAAATATTATTTAAAAATTCCACCAGGTAACCTCTTTTCACTAACATATTTTTTAAGAAGTCCATCTGTTCCACAAATTCTGCCTCATCACTAATCATTCTTGCCAACCTAACAGTCTGTCCCTTCACCAAATATTTTTTCTGGTGTATAGGATGCCAGCTATCAAAGTGTAACAAATAGGTTGGTTTCCTATATATAGTTGTCTGAAAACACTTCTGGATTCTATCCTTAATAATCAAAATATCCAAATAACTAATTCATTTCGTCAATAAGAAACTTCATCAGAACTAAAGTGGCAGTTAAGAACTAATGCTAGTATAAACTCTGGACTAAATAGTACCTTATCTATACGTTCGGTACTTAGGTTGAGGTCTGAATTCTTTTTACAAAAGTGCATTCCCCATTGTTCTTTTGGATGTATTTGTGTATTGGTTTATTGCCAAGGACAGTTGGGTCTGGGACATTTTTGTATTGGTCTCTGAAATTGTTGAATATATACATAAATACATATATGTTTTTAGAAACGCATATGTATTTATATATTTTTATATAAATTTATAAATTATATTGTATATTTTCTTGAACTAAGGGGTATTAGGACGGATGTACAAGTATTATTTATCATTGTATTGTTCTATAGTGGTGGAATGCTTATAGTTCTTTTGTTTTTTTAAAAAATGTAGGTAGTACTTTAAATGGCTAATTAGGGGGAGTATTTAAGCTGGGTAGTATGCATTTTTGTCACTTTCTCATGAAGTTTCTTATTGACGAAACAAAAGCACTTAAATAAAACTTTTGGATTCATGTTTGACTTCTTTATCATTTTACCAGTTTGTTTGGACCTGTGTTCTATGTGTGTATGCAGTTTGAGGATGGATGGGAAGTCAGCAAATGGATTAATTTACTTTACGGACTCTGAGTCTTTTATTGAACTTAATAAGAACATCAACAATTTAATGCTGTTGGTGCAGCAGCTTACACAAACAGCCCAGCGACCGGCATCGCAGAGAGGACCAGGAAACATTGGCCTAACAGAAACAGGAGGTAAGAGGGTTTGTGGCTCACCTTCACTCAGCAGAATTACTCCAGCCCAGAGGCAACCTTCAATAGGCCCCAGCCAACCAGGGGTAGGGCAGGACAACATACATTTGCCTGGAGGATCTTTGAGAGATGACGTTTCGTATAATGGCAGCAACACATTATCGCAATGGCTTGAGGAGAGACAAATCGACTGGCATAAGCCTGGTAACATCTCCAGTGAGTTCCAAGGTACTTTGAATGATATGATTTTACAGTTTGAAAAGTCTACATTAAGATACCGTAAACTGCAATTGGAGAACAATTATCTTCGTGAATGATTAAGGGTGGAACGTGTTCCAAAGGGAAATATCTGTCTGGGCTGGTAGGGAACTCTATGCTTCACCAAGAACTTTTAGCTCTTTTTAACAAACAAAGTTGTGAATTGTTGAGCTGCCTTGTCAGAGATAATGACAGACAGATCAGTGAACTGGACAATGAAATTAAAGTATTGGACAGGAAAATTCACACTGACCTGCTTTTTGAACAAAAGAAGTTACAATATTTTAATATTTTTCATAAAATTGATTCTATTATTAGTGACTTAAAGCATAAAAAGTTTAACAAATTGATAAGGGACAAGCATGAATATGAGGAGGGTAGGGCATATCCGCCACCCCCATTGGGCCAACAAAGATTGGGAGCATTTCAACAAAGCAGAGGGCAAGAAAACAATGGTGACTGTGAGGACAATTATGATGTCCCTGACCCTTTAGAATATGCCCTCCCTCTCTGAGGACGTCCGAGAGACTGAAGAACCAGAGAGGGGGGAATAGGGTTGCCACCTTTTCAAATGGCCAAAGTGGGACATTTTCGGGACAAACATCAGATTTTACAGGCCGACACATACCCAGGTCAGTACAAAGGATTAGACTTTAACTTTTTTAAAAATAAAAGCTTATTTCTTGTAGCATTTATTCTGTTTCTTATAAAATTTAGAAATTTTAGATTTAGAGATACAGAATTTGTTTTATATATTAAAAAAAATATAAAAAATATAGAAATAATTTTTGTCTCAGGACATCCACATTTTTCATTTTTTCATTTTTTTCAGGACACACAGCTGCAATCAAGAGGGACTACAAGGGACAGGTGGTAACCCTAGGGGGGGAATTATTACAATGGACAACAGTATCCCTCTACGAAGGGGAGAGAGAGGGGGAAGGGCCAGTACCACAGCAACAATGTTTGGAATCAACATTAAATGTACCTTATGTTATTCTGACTAATGACCATGGTGATTTTATGTGGTTTTACATAGGAATATTGCCAATTTGTTTGATAAGGGGTTGACCTATGTTCCAGGTAAAGGAGCAAGGGTGGCTGATACATTAATTAATTTGAAACTCTACACCAGAAAATTTAATTTACAATTTTATTTCCAGGACAAAAATGTTAGAAGGACCACTAATGATGTTTGTCAGAGAAAAAGTACTTTTAACCCTGTTTTACATCCAACTGTGTATCACTTTGAGAAATTGTGAGAACATGATATAAGAACTTTGTTAAGTGATAACAGACACCAATATGGGTCTAACCTTAGTGTAGAAGAAACCACTTTACTCAGAGAAGTATGCAATAGAAATGATTTGAGAATTATGAAACCGGATAAGGGAGGGGGCCTGGTAATCATGAATAGTGTTGATTATATCAGCAAGATGTGTTCACTGTTATATACAGATACATATAGTGAAATAAGTTTAAACGAGAAAAATATTATCTACAAAAAAATAGATATTGCATTATAAGAGTTATTTTTGAATAATCAGATCACCTTAGATGAATATAGATTTTTTGTGACTAAAAACAGTAGAACACCCACTATTTTTGGAATACCCAAAATCCATAAGGATTTAGGTGACCCTCCTTTAAGACCAATTGTGGGAGCATGAGCCTCTAAAACTTATACGATTGCTAATTTCATTGATTCTCATACTAAAAACGTGTTGAAAGGGAAAACTTGGATACCGAAAGATTCCTGGGACCTCCTGATGAAAATATCTAAAGAAATGTATACCGATCATTTAATATTTGTCACAATAGACATCAAAGACCTTTTTTCAGTCATTCCACATGATGTGTGATTGGACTGGTTTTACAGGTATCTATGTCAGTATTCTGAATTAGACCACAAGAATATTTTAACAATAAGAACCTTGATAGAATTGGTGCTGGAGAGTAATTTTATTACTTTTGAAAAACAACTATTTAAGTAAGAGAAAGGGGTGGCAATGGATACCGAGTGTGCCCCTATTTTTGCTAACATTGTTTTAGCACATTGGGAAAATTAATTTATTTTGAATAGTTCCTATTCTCTAAAATGGACTTTCTATGGGAGGTACCTGGATGACATCATTGCGTTCTGGAAGGGGGATGAGGTAGAGTTGATGGAATTCTTTGAGTATCTAAAGACGACCACTGGATTTTTAGAGTTCACCTCTACTATAAATTCTGACCAAATTAGTTATTTGGATATTTTGATTATTAAGGATAGAATGAATAAGTGTTTTCAGACAACTATATATAGGAAACCAACCTATTCTAACAGTCTGTTACACTTTGATAGATGGCATCCTATACACCATAAGAAATCTTTGTTGAACTGTTAGGTTGGCAAGAATGATCAGTGATGAGGCAGAATTTGTGGAACAGATGGACTTCTTAAAAATATGTTAGTGAAAAGAGGCTACCCGGTGGAATTTTTAAATAATATTTTTAAGGAAGTTATTAATAAAAGATCAGGGGGTACCTTTGTTCCCCTACTAGGTAAAGCAGACTACATGGTTATGGGCAACAGAAGTCGGTTGAGGCGGACTTTAATAATGCTTTAATTCTTACCTATAACCAGGGTTTTCAAGAATGTAAGGAGATTATTTATCGAAACTGGCATGTATTTGAAATTAATAAAGAACTTCTTAACATTGTACGTAATAGGCCTAAAATGGTGTATCGAAGGGATACCAACTTTAAATCTATTATTGAAAGGTGTCCAAATAACAACCAGGTGAAAGGAAATATGTCAAAATGTGGTTACTGTGAACAATGTAAATATATGTTGGAAGGAAATACAGTTATTATTCCCAATTATGGCAATGTTAATTTGTATGGGAAATTTAACTGTAGTACAAAGGCAGTGGTGTACCAAGCTTTGTGCACCAAATGTCCAAGATTTTATATTGGCAAGACTATCAATGCCATTAGGACCAGGGTGTACCAACATAACCGTGACATTTTACATAATGAAATAAAAAGTGCCCTAGCAGTTCATGTTATCGAAAATCAAGGGCACAATTTTAAGTTTACTATACTAGAACAAGTATATACCGGTGAGAGAGGTGGTCCAGTAAATGATTTTCTAGAAATAAAAGAACTAAAGTGGCAGTTAAGAACTAATGCTAGTGTAAACCCTGGACCAAATAGTACCTTATCTATAGGTTCGGTACTTAGGTTGAGGTCTGAATTCTTTTTATAAAAGTGTATTCCCCATTGTTCTTTTGGTTGTATTTGTGTTTGTTTTATTGCCAAGGACAGTTGGGTCTGGGACATTTTCTGTATTGCTCTCTGCAATTGTTGAATATATACATATGTACATATATGTTTTTTTGAAAAGCATATGTATTTATATATTTTTATCTAAATTTATAAATTATATTGTATATTTTCTTGAACTAAGGGGTATTAGGATGGATGTACAAGTATTATTTATCCTTGTATTGTTCTATAGTGGTGAAATGTTTATAGTTCTTTTGTTTTTTGTTTTTTTTAAAAATGTAGGTAGTACTTTAAATGGCTAATTAGGGGGAGTATTTAAGCTGGGTAGTATGCATTTTTGTCACTTTCTGATGAAGTTTCTGATTGACAAAACAAAAGCGCTTAAATAAAACTTTTGGATTCGTTTTTGGTTCTTTATCGTTTTACTAGTCTTCATATCCCTTTATTATGTTTTAGTATTGTACAAAATGAGGTCTGAAATGTTTATGCTTCTTGTTGGAAAATATGTAAATTTTTCAAAGCTGTTAACAGTTAGTATTTCAGTAAAGTCAAAGAGATATAAGGTGAACTTGCAGATTAAGTTTCTCATTTAATATTTGGAAGACTAACATTCCCAAGTAACATGGTTTGTGTCTTTGCAGCCAGTTTCACTGACAGAGTGCAAAGAAAGCCTCAGGGTCTGTCAATGTACCGGGGTCTCTATAGCGTGATATACTGTATGAGCTTTTCCCATAGTGGGCTATGTATACTACCTTCACCAATGTTTCATTAGTTGTATTATTTACAGTTAGACTGCTACTGATGAAATTATAAACAAAGGCTCCAAATTCAATGCCACAATGCCAAAAGGCTATTTTACCACCTTGGAGATCATTATGTTGACACACCCTATCATTCTACAATAACCAACAGTCTAAAGATATGGTACAATGTTATACACCGAAGTTCTTGTAACATTTCTTAGGCTATGGACACCGCCACAATAAGATTTGCAAGGAGTATTAAATGTGTTATATGCTATTTTATTATTTCCAATAGAAGCCTTTTTGCATTGTATGACGACAGGGAGTATTGCCAGTCATGCCAGATATAGGGCAGTGGATGTATGACTTGTGCCAGCACAGCTAGCTGGAATTTTGTAAATATATATATGTTATTTGTATATCAATCTGATTTGTACAGATGCTTGTGCTGAAAATATATTTATAAGGTTTACTTGTGTTAAAATGTATCAACAGTGCAGCCTGCTGGAAGGAAAAGAAATGTGCATGTATTATTGTAACTGAATTAACTGTAAATGTTTTAATAGAGGACACTGGGGCAGCAAAGGTTAACCGGCCAGCTTATTTTAAGAAAAATAAGGGAAATGTAAATGAGCTGTTAACCCCCACAGTTCTGGATAGAACCAGAGATGGGAGGTCTGGAAGAACCCTTTGTTCATTAGCTCAGTAAAAAGAGGGGAAGTCCCAGGCACTGCCATAGACATTTAAGATGTGTATTAAAGCCATCTGTGGTAAATTCCTGCCTCTGCTTCAAATGGGGTTACTGTAAAAACTTAGAGTCAGGTGACAAGATGAGGTCATTTTATGGGGCGTAATCTCTGAGGATGGAGTATTCTGTTTTGGGGAATGGGTTCTTAGGATCATAGGTGTGTACTAGGTTAATGTCCCTGGAGCCTATATAAGCCTAGCCCAAGAAGATTCCCTGGCATCATGCCGCCCAAAGTTAGTTCCCAGTGCCCCTGTCAAGCAAAGCCACTGAAGTGATCCCTGGGGTAAACTTCCTATTGCCCATCCACTCGTCAAGATTTCTCTTAAAGAGGGCAAGTGAAGTGCTCTGCTTGATGTGAATGGGAAGTTTGTTCCTGAGTATGGGGAGTCTCTCAGTTAGGAATCTGTCCCTCCAGCATGTTCTGCTTATTGTGGTAATGAGGTTTAGGTCCCTGTAGCGTGTGGCATGGAGGGATTGGGATTTCTTTAGGTGTAGCATATCTAGCAGCTCTGGGTCAGACATGGCTTTGTAGGTCAAGCAGAAATCGCCTCTAAGTAGGCGATAAGAGACAGAGTATAGCTGGAGTTTTTTGAGTCTGTCCATATATGGCATGTGTCTAAGGCCTAAGATCCTGTTAGTGAGGTATTTTTGTGGCCTTTCCAGTTGGTGTAGGTGTCAAGTGAGGTACATACTAAATGGGACGTTGTATTCTATAATAGGTCTAATGAGGGACGAGAAACCTTTTGTAATGAGATGTGCCACATAGAAGGACTTTCTGACTACAGTGGAAATGTGGTTATCAAAGGAGAGGTTGATGGCAACCTGTGTCCCCAGGTCTCATATCACACCTTCGATATTCAGTGGACTACCACGTATGTGGTAGTTCATGGGCACCAAATTTTTCCCAAAGGGAATGACAATGCACTTTTTGGCATGGAGCTTAAGGCCATGGTTCTGGCACAAGTCATTGGTGTCAGTGAGGCCTTTTTACAGAATGTCTACATCAGTTGGAGAATCAATAATGGCTCCCAGTTTGCAATAATCTGCAAATTTGGTCAGCCATAGTCCCTTTGTTTTGTCTTGAACTTCAGAGAAGTAGATGCCAAACAGGAGAGGACTTAGGACCGATCCTTGTGGGACACCACTTGTAACTGGTTGGTAGTTAGATTTGCAGTCTGCTACTTTCACAGTGTGGTTCCTATCAGTGAGCCATTTGGCAACCCATCTTATGACATAGGGGTTTATGCCTAGTTTAGTGAGTCTATCTATGACTCCTGAGTGAGGGATGGTGTCAAAGGCCTTGGCAAGATCTAGGTAGGCTGTGTGGACTACCTTGCCCTTATCCACAGCTCTGGTGACAGACTCGAAGAAGTCTATCAGGTTGAGCAGGCATGATCTACATTTCACAAACCCAAACTGCATAGGTTCCAGAGTTTGGAGATTCCCTATGTCCTTATTTATAAGGTCTGTGATGATGTAGTCCATAGTTTTGCATATCAGACTCGTCAGACTTATGGGGCAGTAGTTCCCAGGGTCTGTAGTCGCTCCCCCTTTGTGGAGTGGGATGATCATAGCAGTGCACCATTTGGTAGGAACAAAGCCTGAAATGAGCATATATGGACAGACTCAAAAAACTCCAGCTTTGTAATTCATGTTGAACACAGGCAGGGATATTGTAAGGTCCCATGGAAGCTGTATTTTTGGCTTTGGACAGTGCGTTTTTTACCTGTGTAGCTTTGATAATAGGGACTTGGCATTCCTCAGGTATTGTGATAGGCCCTTTAGGGGGTGAAAGGGGGGCAAATTTCGCACTGAACCTGTCGGCCAATATATTGGCAATATCAGTTGTTTCTGTATATGTATTGCCATTGTGCTGTAACTCAGAGCAGACCTGAGTATTGCCATGTAGATTCTTGACATAACTATAGAATACCTTGTGGTTGTCTTTAGAATCTGCAGCAATTTTGTTTTCGTAGCTAGCTTTAGAGGATTTGATGATGGATCTCAGTTTTTTGCTGAGGCTAATAAGGGAGTTTTTCCAGTCTTGGGAATCCACCCTTTTCTGCAACAGTTTTTTTCTTTCTGTTGTAGAGTTTGTTTATGGTAGGGGATCACCAGATTGGCTTCCTTTTTTTTGGAGGAGAGCATCTTGGTTCTGTTTGGTATGGCCCCTTCCATGCATTTGTGTATGTGCTCATACAGTGCATTGGTGTATGATTCAGCAGTCATGCACCTATTTTCCATTTGCATGGATGTCTTGAAATTAGCCCCCTCTGTTTTTAGAAGCCTACAATTGGCTTTGGAGAAGTTTTTACAATGGTTTCCTTTAGGGGGTGAGAGGGTGGGATGTGCATATCCATGGTGATTAGCTTGTGGTCAGATCTGACCAGGGAGGAGTTGATTACTGGTGTAGAGCAAGGTCACCCATGTTAGTAATGACCAGGTCAAGGATGTTTCTACCCCTGGTGGGAGTAAGAATGAGTTGGTCCAGGGCATTGGAATTAATGAATTCCAGAAAACATTGAGCAAGTGTGTTGGTACATGAGTAATTTTCCCAGTTAATGGAGGGGTAGTTTAAGTCTCCCAGTGTAAGGGTTTTGGGTTCTACCCTAATATTTTCCAGTGTGGTTAGGAATGTGGAATGGGAATCTTGGGACATGATGGGGAAATCTATAGCAGGCTACAACCTGGATTGCAGTTTTACCAAGTCTTAGTTGTACCTGAAGTATCTCTGATGCATTATGTTGGGCTACTAGTCTGGAGGTGTGCATATCCTTTATGAAAATGAAGACACCACCGCCTTTAGTGTTTCGGTCCTTGTTTAAGTTTGAAAGGTGTGGTATGAATTATAACCTGGTAGTGCTGGGGTGCTCCCTGGAGCCTTGAACCAGGTCTTGGTCACTGCACAGATGCCAATATTTTCCATTTTAAGGAGTGCTTTGAGCGAGTGCATTTTGAGATTTAGACTACTAGTGTTGAGTAGCATAACCCTCAGATTTCATTTGGTTGGAGCTGTTATGGTGATAATTTTGTCTTCAGGACATTGCCTCAAAAAGGCACTATAGGGGTGGCAAGAGCCTTGGCCAGTATCCAGAATCCCTGGGGTGACAGGTGCAGGTCATCTCTGGCAAAGCATCGAGGTCTGTCGATCATGTCATCCCAACCAGACAGATACTGGATCCCCTTAGAATGACACCAGAAACTTAGCCAATTGTTGAAGTCAATCA
Organism: Protopterus annectens; assembly: GCF_019279795.1. NCBI lineage: Eukaryota > Metazoa > Chordata > Ceratodontiformes > Protopteridae > Protopterus > Protopterus annectens. The sequence goes on along the minus strand of NC_056726.1, from coordinate 896,548,729 downwards.
TTTTCTGCTTGTACTGTGGTATCATTCTAGGTGATGGTAGGATGTTACTCAGAGCTAGGGTTATACCTGCCTGAGCTACAAGATCTGAGAGCTCCTCTATGTCTCTTTTCATATAGTCCAGGGAGGTATGTCTCAGGTCATTCACACCAACATGGACAATGACAGAGTCATATTTGTACCTGTTGTGGAGTGACCAAAGTGTGTGCATTATGTGGCAGATCATGGCACCCGACAGGCACCTCCATAACTTTCTCCTTATTCAACCTAGTGAGTGGGACATCAGTGTGCCTTACTTTTGACTCACCTATGACTAGTGTATTGGCTAAGTTGTTTTGCCTTATGGGATCTGGTTGATTGGCACACTGTTTATGTGAGCTATGTATCTCATGGTTTGTGCTTAGATGTGGTGGTTGCTTGCGTTTCTGCCTCGGAGGGCTCTCTTGTTTGGGTAGATTTTTATTGAGAGCCTCTGTGAAAGTAGGTGTGTGTGTTTTGTGTTGCTATGTGAGGGCTGTGGTGGTGTAAGTTGTGGAGGGCTATGTGTTGAATGTGGTGTAGTGCAGGTGTTAACCTTCTCCTCTTGACTGGCTAATTCAGTCATGGCTGGAGAGTGCTTGGCTTCCAATTTGGCTATATATGTGCATCTCTCACAAGTCATAGTGTTGGGAGGTAAGAGGAGAGGTTGGTCTGTGTACATGAGGCAGTTGCTACATTGCCTCAGGATGCCCATGGTCATCAGGTTGACAGGAGAAAGCACAGGGAACCGACATTTAGACATGCCTGGATATGAGCTCAATATATTAAGTACTGAAGCCTTTTACAAGACAAATGTCACTCAAAGTGTCTGAGTCTGAATCGGAATCTGACTAGAAAGACTACTGATGTATTTCATTGTGTTTTTCCTGTATCAAGTAAGTTATTAGGGAATAGTAATTCTCCTAGATTTGGCCAGGAATATAGTGAAACTTAGCTTAGATATTGATTTTCTGTATTTGTTTGAGTCTGTCCATCAATGTTCTTTTCAATATTTCCTGTGATTTGCAATCTGTGGTTTACTGTGAATATATATTCAGTATTGCCAAGCTCTTTTGTTATGTATTATTAAATGTATTTAAAACATTTATTGTGGCTGGTCCTTGTAGAAAGTTTTTAACCTTTGAGAGTGCTTATATTTATTTGATGACACTGTGTGGGCCACTCCAGAAGGCCCAGCCATTTTGGTCAGCTATGACCATTTGTATTAGTATTAATATTACACAATATAATTGGGCACCCCTTGTTAAGGGCCTTAGAGTAGCTGATTGTGGAGTGTTTGGTGGTGGTGATAACTACACTATACTCTGGGCAGAGTGAGACTCAGCAGGTAAATCTGTGCCAGCCTTTCCCAGGTCTGTGTGTGTGTGTGTGTGTGTGTGTGTGTGTGTGTGTGTGTGTGTGTGTGAAAAATCAAATCTCACAGTGTGTGTGCATGTGTCATCTGCTTGGAGCAGGGACACCAAGCACCGAGCTTACAGAGAGGGTGATGGAGGTCTTGGCTTGGACACTCAGCTGAGGACCTAACCCTACAGCTGTACCAGTGCGGAGTCTTATTGGGACCTGAGGAGTGACAAACAGATCCAGATCCTGGACTGAGTGTGTTCCCTGTGTGCTCTTAAGGGAAATTGTGCTTGATGCAGAGAGCTCTGCATCTTGTAATACTGAGTGCATCTATTTGTATTCCAAGTGCATGTTCCTCTTCAGTGTCAGTGGTAAGGATTCAGACTCCTTGATTACTTGCCTAGTGTGGGGACATCACATATTGGTTGGCAGTGGTAGGATCATCACATATTGATTGGCAGTGGTGGGACTATCACTCGTCACATATTGGTTTGGCAGTGGTGGGACCATCACACTTCACACATGGTGTATCAGTTAGGAGCACCGAGTCCTGGCATTCACTATAATTAGGAACAAGCTATCTTTATTGAAACTCAGAAGATTGCAGACAAATTTATCCTTTGAGATATTAACCAAGACGTTATTATCAATGCAATACATTTGGTGTCATTATTTTAAAAGAGATTTTCCGTGTTTGGCTCATAATCCCTTAGATATGGTGAAGGAAATATTTCACTGAAAATAAGATGGTCATCTAACTGGCTATAAATGTTTATTATTTTCTGAAATGTCTGTTTAATTTTACTAAAGAGGAGTTCTTCTAAAGATCATTTACTTCTACACGGTCAATGGTCAGATTATATTATAATTCTGTGGGAGTTATTCTAAATTCTTTCACTCCTACATGGTCAATGACCAGATTATACTCTGACCTTTCTTTTAGAACTTTGATTAGACAGTGCCATCTCCACAGTATAGGTGGATAAAGCCCTGGATAGGGCCCTTGTTAGCTGTATTAGCAGCTTAATCACTCGAAGAATCTGGCAAGGGGAGTTTGAAGAATGATGCTCAAATACCCCCTCACCTCCCTCAGGGGAGAGGGGATGGGAAGTATTCTGAGTAGTATCCTTATTGTATGACTGTTAATCAAGTTAAGGACAGCAGCAGCAGTCACTGGAAGTGGGAAGGTCCATCTTGTATGATGTGTCACTGTAGAGGTGGAGTATTTCCACTTGTAGTACTCTCCTTCCATGCTCCCACCAAATGACATTCTTGTCATGCTTGGAATGTTAGGGTACACCTAACATGCTTCTTTTAATTCCATCTCTCAGGCTCTTACTCTTTACCATCACACTGATTCATTGACTGGTACTCATCTCACTGTGTCATTAACCAGTGACTGGTATCCTCTTAACACTTAGTGGGGTGTGAAGGCAGAAGTGGTAGTAAAGGGGGCTCAGTAGTAAGTGTACTGCTGTGGGATGCAATCTGCTCCCAATCCAGCTGTCTGTAGTGGCAGAAAAATAAGACATTTACTTAGCAGGTCAAAAGTGTAAACAAGCAAGTATGGAAGTCATGAAATGACATTTTCCATATTCAGCTCAGATAATGAGCAAATTGTCAGTTTATGCACTAAGATCATATTCCACTGACGTGAATATTTATGGCAGATTGTACTCATGCTAGAGGTCCTTCAAAATTATAAGAGGCTGGTCTCTGCTTTCTAATGCTCACCTTGTTAATTTCACTTGATTCAATGTATCTTAAAATTCATAAATATACAGAGAACAACAATCCCTTTTAGTGCTATCAGATGTCTCCCCTGAGGTCTCTTAAGAAAAGTCACATCTTATGTTTAAGAAGGTGGAGTATAGGGTTTAGGATGTTGAACCATGTGGAACCACATCTGTAATATATTGCTCCACCTGTACATCATGTGGCTTAGCAATTCCAGAATATTTAAGAATCTGACAATACATGTTACTAGGAATGATGTGTTTTTCAATGATCTGAATATCTTGCTTTGGTGGCTGTACTACTGTCTTGGGTAAATGTATAACGGGTGTATAATCCACATCAAATTCTCAGAGAACTCAGGAGTATGAGTTGTAGATATAAATGAGGTTGGTGGTTGATATAATGGCTAAGGTGTTTACCTCACAAATAAATAGCCCACAACTTGCCACAAGTGCAATTAGCTTAACACTTACCTATGTTATGATACTTAAATTGGAAGCATTATTTCTGTAAGGAGTACTTATAACTCCATAAGCAGGGGAGGGTCTTGCTTGCAGACTCTTCTTTTAGCAGCATTTAAATCCACATGAATATAATCATGTTTGTTTGTTTGTGTCTTTTGGCTTTTCCCAGTTAGGGGTCACCACAGCGGAACTCCGGTCCGCTAATGATTGGCAGTAGAGTTTTACATGCTGACTTGCCGGGCCTAACGCACAACCTTCAGTGAAGGAACCCCCATTCATGCATGTCGCCACACAGAAGACGCTCTAATTGAGAATCGAATGGTCAACGTCTAACTGTGAGGCGACAATGGTACCGCAGCACCACCAACGCAGTATGAATATAATCATGTGATAGAACAAAATATCCTTCCTCAACTTTTTTGGCAGCATTGAGTTTTTGTGTGCCTTTGTAAAACACTGAATAGAGACTCAGGATTTATATAGTATCTGATTTATTACAAAGTGCTAATTTGTTACACAAAGCCTCTTCAGGAAAAGACCATGTTATATACAAAACACTTAAAAATACCACCTTAACTTAAAACAGAACGAATGTGTAGTACAGTAAATCAGTTGATCATGACTGGAAATGCATTGTGTTAGCATAAAGCAAGGACAGTGATAAACAAAAAACTTCCTAATTATTAAGTGTGAATGTTATGGCTTCCAAAGCTAACAATAATTTCCAGCATTGTTCCACTTCCTATAGAATTGTGAGAATGAATTTAGAAACCCTGAGTATCAGTATTTCTTTTGCTTACAGTTATAATCCTCATGTATTACTGATTAAGGTGTTCTGTTTTTATCACATTAATCTAAATTGCTATAATTTCAAGAGTGCTGTCTTACGTGACTATGAGAGAATTCTAGGTAGTGCTTTCACATGAATAAAAAAAGAAACATATTCAAATAAAGATCAACATATACTATCAGAATCCCTTTCACTATGAGAGATAAAAAGCCTCTGAACATTTTCCATAGAATGGTAAGGATTAGCAGTAGTATATAATATGATTTAAAAAGACAATAATGGGATTTTATAGAAAGAAGAGGTAAAGTATCCCACTTTGCAAAGCATATCTGTTAATAAACACATGCACTATACATAGCCATGCCCATTCTACCTTTAGTTGCCCTTTCATACAAACATGAAAACAAGCTGACACAGATTATATTTTTTCTACATTCCTGTGGATGTGTAGTTGCTACTCTAAGCAACCACTTAACATTCTTAGCCATAAGTATGGTCATCAGTAAAAATTGCCAAGGTACCAGACCTGTATGGTTAAAACAAAAATAACTCATGCTATTAAGACATGCAAGGATAACCCTGCAGAACACTTCTTAAACAAAATAACAAATCAGAGGTGATTATTGCTTGAGCAGATGTAAAAAAAAACAAAATATAATCAAAATTAAATTCAGAGTTGAACTATACATTGCAGTCACTCATCTCCCACTCCTTCAAATTCGTACTGCTGGTCTTTCTAGGGTATACAGTGCTTCTGGTACTGTGTAGTGCTACATACAGCTGCCAGGCAAACTAGCAGAGGAGTAGACAGACCCCGGGATTCATGAAGCTTGCGCCAGGCGCAGGCATAGCGTAGGCGGTATAATACCAAATATGGCCGTTGAGCGATTCAGGTACGATCCATTTCCACGTGCACTACCGGCGTACGCCAGAACTGCGCAGCCCCCAGCGTAGTTATGCTAATCACCCCATGTGCAGTGTCGCACCATGCAAATGAAGGCATATAGCGATTCATGAAGTGGTGCAGGTGTAGCGTAAGCCCACGAAAATGTAAACCAAAAAACACGGTTTACATTTTCCCAAACAGAACATCGGAGCTATGGAAGAGGGCCAGACCCAGGTATCACAACATTAACATATGCCAATGGCGAAATACACAGCCAATGGCATAAGAAAAGATGTACAACACGTAAATAACAACATTTAATGTCATGTCCACAGTAACGCACAGCACAACCGCAGGGCATGTGTGCGGAAGCTGTAACATAAAGAAATAATATAAAAATGTCATAAAATCGCAATGTAATAGAAATCAGGTTTACAGCATAATACACAATGGTAGGCATGGAACACCACAACCAAGGTGCAAGGGTTGCTAAGGGCCTGCGATAGTGTTCGGCGCGGTAACTATGAATTAGTAGTCAATGCCATGCAAATGAGGCAGATAATACTGAATCGCAAATGTCCTGCCGGATGAAGGTTGTACCATACGACGCCACGGTATAACACTGAGGAGTGGCTCAGAGGAGATAAATGACATCAGCAGAGGGGTGTGCCACCGTAGCAGTAAGCACATTGGAGCATTGCAAATCTGGCCTGTCCATTGCTAAGCAAAGCTGCAGGACAGGGGTGGGGAGAAATCGTTTAGCTGAGAGCACACATGGTGCCCAAAAGTGCATGTGTACGAGGATGAAAACGTGCCCTAAACCCAGTAATCGGACGCACGCGCCACAAACAATAGCAGAAACAGGAAGGTCAGGGGAAGAAAAGAAGGAAATGCGGAAGTAGGGTAACTGGAGTACTAATGAGCAATCAACACCAATCAACCCAGGAAGGCCAATCGACGGCAGCTGACAAGTCTGCTTGCAGAAACCTGCAAAACAGGATAGGGGAGGCATTGGAATGCAAAGAAAGGAGGGGAGGTATTGGATTGCAAAGATAGGAGACCTGACACAGCAGAGCAAACAAGCCAACAACAGACCGATAGTAGCACACATAAAGCAAGATACGCCATGTCCAGGAAAGTACAAATGAAAGTAGGCTGCAGGATGCACGCCAGAAAATGGTAGGTGCAACATGCAGAAATGTAAAGGGAAGGTCAAGAGGTAATCCACGGCAGGCAAATGTAATTCAACACCAAAGGCACCACAATAGTAGTTACGGCAGTAAAACACATAAGATAACCTGTAGCTACGATCGTAAATACACACCCTATGACATTATCGGTGTTCACAGCACAATAGTATAAAGTGTGAAAGCACCCAACACACACCTGTGTATTCCCAAACACCGCACCATAGGTGTAAACACACGGGGAACTTTTAAAATGTACATGTTGGGAGCTGCCACAGCTGTGATTCATCAGCATGTGTTAAAGACTGACGGTGTTGTGGAGGATGATGCCGACAACCACCGCAGGCCTCAGAGGAGAAGGAGAGTGTTCAGACAAAGGGTAACCTACCAGGGGCTACATGACCTTGAGATAGTAGAGCATTACAGGGTAGACAGGGACATCATACAGCAAATAGTGGAGCTGTGCCGGCCACACCTGAGAACCAGAAACAACAGAGGGGAACCCATCCCAGTGGACATGAAGGTATGTGTAAACCTGCGAATACTGGCCACAGGTACCTTTCAATGGCCAACTGGAGATATAATGGGTATCTCATAGGCATCAGCATCCAGGGTACTACACCAGTTCCTGGATGCCATGTTACCACATGCCAATGAGCAGATATACTTCCCCAGAACTCAGGAGGAGTTGGCCAGCAATATGCGCCATTTCCACCGTGTGGCACAATACCCAGAGGTACTGGGTGCGATAGACTGCACGCACATACAAATCAAGTCACCACCCGGTGAGCATGGTAGGCACTACATAAACCACAAGGGATTCCACTCCATCAACTGCCAGGTCGTGTGCAATGCCCAGGGCATTATCATGGATGTGTGTGCTGGCAGCCCTGGAAGCTACCATGACTCCCATATCTGGCATGCCTCACAGCTGTATCAGGTATTTGTCAGGGGGGACATCCCACATGGCCATTTCGTGGGGGATGCTGGCTATGCACTGGAGCCGTGGATGATGACTCCCATCAGAAATGCACACACAGCCATGCAAGAACGCCATAATGAGGCACACGCACAAACCAGAATCATCATAGAGCGTGTGTTCGGGATGCTGAAATCACAGTTCCAGTGCTTGGATACATCTGGTGGAGCCTTGCAGTACTCTCCAGGCACGTGTGCCCACATCGTCATAGTATGTGCCATGCTACATAATATGATCCTGCGGAAGCAGCTGCAGCAGGGACAAAATGGTGAAGGCCCTCATAGCCCACCGCAATTGCCAAGGCCATTACAGGCACAGAGGATTCAGACCATGAACAAACTGTGCCAGCCCCAGTAGGCAGACGGAGGCATGCCCAATATGCCTATGCCTTGGCAAAGAGGGAACGTATAGCACATACTCTGACAGTGTAGGCCCCTACGGACTGACACCTCTCCACCTGCACACACAGTAAAATGGATGGCACACAAACATGACCTCCTGTAAATTGTAATGTATAGGTGGCCCAATGTGTGACTCCTACATAGGCAGCCCTCAAACATTGTAAACACAACAGCCAGTGGAACACGGAATGCCAACACCTGAACAGTACATGAGCCTTACAGCATATGGTGGTGCTGTGTGCCTGTCACGTTCCCCGCCAGATATATATATATATATAGATGGATATAGCGGTATCTGCAAATATAATAGATAGTTCAATGACATTCATAACACCTTGGAGGTACAAATAAATAGGATACCGCCAACCATGGAATGTGTAACATACCGACATGCGTAACCACGAGACTGAAAGACCGATAGAACACAGTACCGGAACAGTACATCTGCGAGTACAGAATGAATGTGTAGTACAGTAAATCAGTTGATCATGACTGGAAATGCATTGTGTTAGCATAAAGCAAGGACAGTGATATAGTATGACGATATGAAGGGACAGTTAGTCACCGTTGCCGGTGTCGCGGTCCACGTAGGTACTGTGTTCAACTGTATCTGTGAGTGCCGTAGTCTGTGTAAGTGTGCAATGAGGGTGCCGTGTGCGTCTGTGTGACTGTAATGTGTGTGTGTGTCTGCAACATGTGTTTGTTAGTGCCAAGTCAGAGGCAGATCAGTACAGTAGGTGTGGGTATATCTAGCCATAGGCATACGGTTACTACCTGTCCCACAGTAGGAGGGACAGCCCCACCCTGGGCAAGTGTGTCCTGACATAAAACAGTACAAAGGGCAAATGTCCGAGATGGTAGGACATAAATATGTCCCATATATAATGTAACAGTCGTATTTAATAGTTATGCCTGTATGCAAGAAACTTAAATGTTACATGCAATATGATAAGTAGCCAAAGTCACACAACAATAGGTATGTAGTGAGGATAAAAGTATGTGCTAACCTGTGTACTGACCGTGGCTACGTGTTGGCCTGTAAACACTGCTTTGTGTCCCGCAAGTGTCCAACAATGACCATATGAAAAAGTGGCAACCCATGGCAAACAGGCTCTTTTAACAACACAACCACAATGACTGCAAATATCTGGGACAGAAATACAAGGGATAGCTGTCACTTACACATATCCCCTGATATATCACTGCAATTACGGAGGTATACAAGTAGCAAGCTCACCTGCAGAGGATATAGAAACCAATTAACAATGGCCCAACGTACAATCCCGTAACATAAGTCTACTAACTGTTAGCTCTCTAATTAGGGATGGAGCCCACACACATATATACGGATTATGTAGAAATGCAAGGCCCACAAACCTGTATATGTTACGTACAACCACCGACATCCCCACACTAGAAACTAAAGCAATACAGACTGTAATAGCAGCACAAACATCCAGTCAGTCAATTACATCTGCAGAACCCTCAACATACCGTGTGAGAGACACAATTAAAGGCATCATGCAAAATTGCAGGCGTTGTATAATGGAACAAACAGCCATGTTACAGGTTTTGATTGCAATACTCTGTTATCAGACGTTGAGATGACAGGTACACCCACATGTTGAACCAAATACTCTACCTGTCACACACAATCCACGGGGGACATGAATCCAAACTATACTTGTCTCCATGCATAGCAGTTGCAGTTACACATAACAAAACACAATACAGACCATCTCCCTGAAGGTAGGGCAAATAGGCAACGCCCAAGTGGAGAATCCAATTATACCCCACTGTCACCATGTAATTGGCGAATGGAGTAGCTGCACAGCTGATATGCAAGTAATTAGTCACTCAGGAACACCAATTGGTGGGATGAATCCACATGTTTCAGGTATCGACGTATATAAGGATGACTTGCCAGACATTCAAACCGTATGCTCATACCGAATAACAGTTGAAACACTGTGAGAGAGATAGAAACGAAATGCCGTAACGACAACAAGGTATGTAGAACGCTCGATATGTAAGGTTATGTATAGCATGATCTGTATTAATTAGTTTTACTGTATGTATAGCCTGGTTTGCATTAATTAAACGTGTCCGCAATGCATAAAGTGGGGAAAGGTATTTATGTAGTGATGTCTTGCTGAGCATACTAACGCTTGTAGAAACTGTGCGTCCAGCAGTGGGACACAAGGTACACAGCACAGACACCACAAGGGATGCTACATGAGGGTGTTAAACAGAACAATGCCATACAACCCGCCGTCAGTGGTAGGGTATGTCCAACAAGGACGTGCCATAGCAGGGGATAGTATATGTTGATATACTGTCACAGCATGCATGTGTATGGGCATATAATGTTAATGACATATGTAAGGTGGTCCCGCTGTGCAAGTATGCTTTGCATTATGGGATACTATGTGAAATATATGTAATGTATAGTATTATAGGTAGATATGACAGATATTCTACACAGCATAACAGACATATCATGCATACCACAGGTATCGTCTATTGGTATGTACAATAACAGGATACATATATCCTGTAGGTGTGGGACATAGTAATAGCATGATAGCTAATCTAAATGGAAGGGCTACCAAGTAACCATGCACAAAGGACATGTAATAGCTTCACAGGTGCATAGTGGGGTACTATGCAGTCTGGCAAGTCCATGTGTAAGCACAACTACAGTGTTCACACTAGTGGCACCTCTCTAGGGTAGTGTCATGTGAACAGCAGAGCCAGGTGTCACCTGCACCTCTGCACAGTACAGCCACTGCAGTGATCCCAGGCCTACATGTGTCTCCCAACCACCAAGGGAGGTATCACATGAACAGTGCTACTGAGTGTCCCTGCATGATGTACATAGGACTTATGTTCCACAGCATGGTGAGTGTCTGGTTTGGGAATGTAACCCAGAAGCACATCCCACTCATTGTGGCGTGTGTGCACATATCCATGAGCATGTTGCTCACAGTGGCCTCTGCTTATGTCGCGTATGAGGAGTATATCCAGCAATAATGTTGTGGACATGGGCCCTGTCTGATCAGCAGAGGTCACCCCTGAGTATGTAGTATGCAAATGTGTACAGATGTGGTGTCTGTAGTGCAGCCGCATATTTAAACTGTTGGAGCTCAGTAAATGTCATGGCGTGTTAATGTTGTGGCATGTAAAGCTGTAGCTGTTGTGTAAGGTACACCCTAAATGGGATGGTGTACCCTTGAATGTGTGTAGATGTCTTGAGTTCAGAGGTACAATGGGTGCCTATGTACCAGCTACACACCCAGTACAGATAGGTGTGGCCGTGAGAAGGATATCCACGCCACAGTGGCAATACGGTAACCACAGGAGTGGGTGCGACATATGTGTGTACTGCAAACATGTACAATGTGATATGTATGTAGGGGACTACCATCCATGTGATAGTCAGTGGGTGAATGGTGTAATGCAAAGGTGATGTGCATGCACCTTGTGTCATGCAGCTTCATGCCATGATAGTAATATTATGTGTCTGTCACAGCGACACCCGTATGGTTGGAGTCAGTATCAGCTGCTGGAGCAATCATGGCACTTGGTATGTAGGGGTTTGAAAGCTAGGCAGGGAAAGTCCCCTGTGCTAGCCTGTTCTACAGGGAAGCATATACTGAACATGAGGGGCCCTATGACTGAGGACCGTGGTATGCCAAATGTACCTGACATGTAGTAGGTACTATGGTATGCTGGCCTCACTGTGTGTCCTGTCCATGACCCACATAACATAACATCCTGAGACACAGGGTACGATGTGCAGGTGGATGTGTAAGTTGTCAATACCAGAATGGGGAATGGTGCTGAAAGGCAATGAGAGGACAATGTAGGATGTGTGGACTCCGTACCATCAGCAACTGCCCTGGTAACTGTGTGAAAGGAGTCTACCATGTGTAGGGGCCATGCTCTGGCCTTAACAAGCCCAACCTGGGTGGCAGCAAAGGACGGGAGCCCAACAATGTCTCTGTGAATGACGTCCTTGATGATGTGCCCCATAGCCATGCAAAACAGTCCAGTCAGGTGTGTAGGACTATAGTCCCACTCATGCAATGCAGTGCCACCTGTGTGTAGTGTGATAAATGCTGCTGTGTGCCATTCAGGGGCTACAATGTCTGAAACAAGGCTATTACTGAATATGGTGGCCTAGTGGGGAGACATGTAATTCAGAGGTTGGTGGACATCACAGCCTGGGACATTGGAAGGTGACATAGGGCCAGTGTCCCAGGACATATAGAGTGCAGGTCATTACTGTGTAGGTGTGACCACAGGGACACCACAATGTTCATGTATGGATTGCGGCCCTGTAGTGAGTGAGAGGGTGTAATGTCAACATTGAATCCATCCTCCAGCATGTTGCCAACAACACCTGGGTCTGCAATGTTCCTGAGTGACTGTTGTATGTGACAGCAGATGTGGGTGTTGCCATCGAATACTGACATACCACCATAATGCCTGGCGGTACACCCCGGAATGTGTGGCAGTCTTGTTTACGTAGCTAGTCTTGGAGTATGTGATGAGGGACCCTGTGGCCCCACCACGGCTGACCAGTGAGCCACCCCACACATGGGAATGTACACCACTGTGCAACAGCCTACACCTGTTGTTGTACATCATATGTCCATGGAACATGACCACCAGAGTGGTGTCTGTTATCTGGTGTGTACCATCATGGCTCTGTGTGGAATAGCATGATCCATGCAGTTGTGTACATGCTAATGAAGTGCACTGGGGTATGTGTCAGCATTTGTATGTGCATTGTCCATCTGCACGGGTGCAATGATGTTAACAACCGCTGTCAGTAGACGTCTGTAGTAGGTGTTGTAGTACACATGTACTGTGTATGCTGTGATGGGTGTGTTGCCGGGATGTGGCTAACATGGTTGATTAGCATATGTTCAGAATCCACCAATGAGGGGATAACCCCAGGTGTGTAACACCAGTCACATGGTGGTAGTGTTCATGCCAAGGGTAATGTAGGTTTTGGAGGTGGTGTGTATGGGTTGATCCAGCAGAGCGGAGGGTATGACTCATGGATGTGTCGGTACATGAGTGGCTATCCCAGTGAAGTGTGGGGTAGTGTCAGTCACACATCAGTAGTAGCTGTCTGAGGCCCACTGTCCACTAGACCAACATAGAAGGTATGTTACCTGTGAGGTATGATGTTGACTCTGTCACTTGTTACAATGTGTATAGCGGTCCAGGACACAGTTAGTTGCACATGGAGCACCTCTGATGCATTGTGCTAAGTAACTTGCCAGGATGTGTGCAAAACATAGTGGGATATGGGAACCCCTCAGCTGTGGGTGTGCCAGTCCAGGTATGTGCCTGAAAGGTATGGTCTGTCTATAACCTGTCATTGCAGGTGTGCTCTGCAGAGCCTAGAGGCAGGTCACAGTCACTGCAGAGATGTTTGAGTGGTGCATTATAAGGTGTGCCTTGCCTGCGTGCGTCACAGAGGAAGATGCAAGCATTGTGTCACATGACCCCATGTCGTGCCTGCCAGTTACCACCCTGCCGGTGACAGTTATAAGAAACTGTGCAAGACAGGCAGTATAGAAGCTATTGCATGTCCCTGCACACGCAGTCTGTGAAGTGGCATCACAGGGCAGTCACACTAACATGGAGAATTACAGTCATATCGTACCTGGTGAGGTGTGGCATGGGTGCATAGGTTATGTTGCAGAAGCAGTTACCCGACAGCAAGATGTAAGTGACTAACGCCTTGTGTAGCCTGCTGTGTGGAACTGCAGTGTGACTCCCTACAGAGTCAGCTATGACTGGTGTGTTGTGAATGTTATAACTCACTATTGGCTGTGTGTGATGGGCACACATGAGTCTGTGGGCTATAAGCTGGTGATGTTGTCTTCCATGATGGGGGCTACCTCTGGTGACTACAGTGAGTAAGGAGACATACTGTACAAGTTGTCCTCGTAGGTGTGGCCAGTGGTGTAGATCATGTGAGACTATGTGATGGGTGGGGGTTGTTGTGAATGTTACACATCCCCAAATGACTGTCAGGTGCAGTCAGGGTTGGTGACAGCATTACACCCAGCCATAGCTGTCAACCTCCTGTCCCCAAACTGAGGAACATTGGCCCTCATACTGTGTGACAAATGGGCAAAATGTGGAACACTTACAACTGGCTTAATAACAGCGTCAACTAGAAAGGGCATATGATGGCTAAAATAGGCTGGTCTTACGTATAAAAAAGATATTCCAATGAATTAATATGATTCCCATCTATTTAGCCATGGCTAGCAGGTAAACTATTTACAACAATGAATGTGTGACAGACCCTTCCAATGTGAAACCTTGAGGAACATGCACCTTTTAGAACCCCAAATGAGGTACATTCCTCGTAATGAGGTACACCTGAGAGCTATGCCCCCAGCACGGCTGCAGAAGTGCATCCCCCACAGGCTGTAGTGCCGTATGTTGGGAGGTGAGCATTGAATGTGTACATGAGACAATTGCTCTATTGCCACATGTACGACATATCCCTCATATAGACAGGCAGTAGCACTGGTACGTGACAGTTGGACATGCCTGTATATACAACCATGTCCCACAGGATATGTGCGTTACATGTGTACAACAGCTGTCATACCTTAAGCAAGCTGGGAAGTGTAGAACAGCCAGTGTACCTGTGGGAAATGGTGTGGAATGGGTGCTATAGTAATCAGTAGCTCATGACATGCTCACAAGTTCTGAACAAGTGCCTAGCATGACCATACAATACAGATAGGGTAATATCAACCCACAAGTGGTGATGACAGTCATTTAGGGTGGCACCGCACTATATCCCTGCTGAGTATGGTGTGCATGTCCATGAACCATTAGCACTGTAGATGTTAGCAGTACAGATGTACAAGACAGCACGGATATTTGATTACAAATACCTTTGCATGTCACAGGAGTGTTCCACCAGTGGCCTGTTGACAGACTCACAACTACAAAAGGTGCAAGAGTGACATGTGCACAGCACACCAGTGCCAGCTACAGTAGAACAAGGTTAATGTGTTGTACCCCACCCTCATTGTAGCCCATACCACACAGACAAATGTTAGGCATCTGTGTATGTAAGGCTGTGAATGACCATGACCTATCAGTATAGCTGTGTCAGTGTTGTGAACAACATACAGAATGGGCTGTGTGGGTGAGGTGTGTGACATATGTGCACAGTCTGATGGATGATACCAGCAGTGTCACCGCTAGGTGAACATCCCTGTACCCATAAACTACTACCTAGGCTGTGGTCAACGGTATGGACACTGTGTAAGGGATGGTGCTGTGCAGTGCAACCCCCGACATGGTGATGTCTCCAGGCCCCTTAGGTAGTCATATGAGGTGCCCATGTCATGTCAGGGTGCCATCCATGAGCATGGGGATCACTGGACAGGCATATACAGCACTGTGGTGACCAATATTAGATCACATACCACCTGTAAGGGTTGATGGCTATGCATGGATGTGCGATACCAGTCTTCACAATCCACACCTCCACTATGCAGCATGCTGTCTACCTTGCAGAAGGACATTTGCTACACCATGATGATGGACATGCTACATGTCCATATCCTGATCTATATGACATATGTCATGGACAGCCACCATCCTAATACTAGGATTGCCACAGGCTGGACAGATCCCTGTGCCATATATGTGACATACTCCCACCATACCATGCAAACCTGTCCAACAAAGCTGCACATATCATCCCAGTCATACATGATGTGATGGCCGCATGGTAGATGTACTATCAACTGACTGGATCAGTAATGTGGCACTGATGCACCTTGCGGTGGAACAATGGCTGTCTGTTACAGCTTGGAAACTGTGCCCGCACATGCTATGGTTGATAACCATCCCTGCGAATGTCGTCTGACTAGCCATTGTCCCATGTCTATCACATGTGCAATACAGGCGATCCGTGGCAGGATGTTGAACAGTTGTACAGTGCTGTGTAGATGTATATGGCAAAACACATGCATGTACAGGTGTCCATGCATATGTGTGCATTGTCACTGCTCAAGTCCATTACGGCTGTGTCTGTGTTGATATGTGGCATATACACAGCATCCAGGTCAACAGTAGTACAGTGGACACATCGAGGCATGTGCAGATAGGTAAGAACACAAGTGCAGGCAAATAGACATGCCCACAGCAAGACAGCATTTACATGGAGTATGAACACTGTAATGAGGTGACACACATATATGGTGATGATATCCAATGCATAATGGGTGTGACATGTGTGACACAAACAAGTCAGTCGTATCAGTGTCATGATGCTTTGGAAAGATAACTGTGCTGATGTAGTAGATGTCATAGAAATGTATGTGCAGCAGTATCTTTGTACATCTCTGAAACTGTGATCTGTCACCATCATTATGTCTTACAGATAATGCCCCGTACACACCTCCCAGCATACACCCACCAGGAGGATGATGTCCTCAACCCACAGCTCCATGACAACTATGACTTGTTGTTCAGCCATGTGCCACAGCATGCCCAGCAGTGTGATGACCTGTGGCAGGATCTACGCAGGAGGGTGAATGATGTGGGTGGCCATAACCGCATGTACCAGCAGGTGCACAGACACTGCACGGACCTGATATGACATGCAAAACAGCGTGCCACTGCAATCGCCAGGGAACAAGGTGGAACAGGTGGTGGGCCACCAACCCAGCCCCCACTCACACACACCGAGGAGCTACTGGCCAGTCTGGGGACACCCAGGGAACAGCATCCAGAAACACTAGCTGCCATCATGGAGGTGGGTGTCTCCCAACCAATGAGCCTGGAGTTGCCTGGTAAGTCAGTACTGCACATATGGCTATTATATCCCATGTAGTTGCATGTGTCACTGTACATTATGTAAAGTAACAACATATGCAAGGTATGTGGACACACATGCTGCATACTACAGTATGCTACATTGTGTATGCACACATGTGCATACTATATGCTATTACACAGGTGAATGTGTTCACATGCACAATACAACCTGTGGCTGTCATACAGTCATGGATAATGTTCATACTGGTGTGTCACCCCTATACAGGTACCTCTGGTGTGCCACACAGACATGGGTCCATTGCAGGTGAGACTGTCATCAGTATCAGGCATGTTACAGTGTAGATCTATTTGCCATGTGGCCAGTTAACACTTGCACACCTGATGTTTGTTCCAGTCACAATATGCAGGTTGCACCACCCTTCATTCACACACGCCACCCATGTGCAATATATACAAACATAATGATACACCGACTTGAAACCACAGTACTTGTCATTGCAACATGTGTGGTCAGCTGTGCATACAATGGTGGAGGTGTTCTACAATGGAGGCATATGTAGTATGCATTGGAACAACATGTGTGGTATGCACACAGTACCACACAGTGAGCTGTGATATGGGCAGCCCACAGGTGTCACCATTGTGTCATATGCCCCTGCATTGGGTGCACACATTGTGATGTGCCACCTGACATGTCCCAGACATGTAGTGTTCTGTCTGCAATATTGTCACACTATCGCATGACCTATACCCCACATACCAAACATACAACCCGTTGTCTGCATAGCCCTGTGGATTGTGACATATCTGACATCTATGGGTGTATGTCATATGGGACAACACAGACATGTTGAAAAGATGCCCATCACACACAATTGGCCAACACATGTGCACACATGGCCATGGGGGATGGCCAGAGACATGTAGCCACACAGTACTTGGGATGTGTAAACACTCTGTTGCACATTGTCCACATATGGTCCAATTATAGCCTTAGTTGACCGATTATACAGTTGATGTAGTACACTGGACAACCTAAAAGCCTGTGCACAGCTACTGGAGGTGTCACTGAAGTCTACCATATACGATCTATTGAACATCATGACTGTGTTGCAGTTATGGCTATGCAATGTGTACATATTATGCATTCTACAGCAACATAGATGCCTCATGTTGCCATGCAATGGCACAGTGTCTGCACTTCACACTGTATAGCAATGTAGATGGCTCACACTACCCTCCCATGCTCATGCACATTTGCTAAACATGCATTCTATCTGTAGGGCATACACACAACACTGCAATGTAAAGCCCATTATGATGCTGTACATGTGTCAGGACACCATTGTGTCAAACATGTATGCATGTTAATGCACATGTCAGCAGATTACATGTCAAGGTCACGTCAGCCATGTGTACTGTTATCCTGTTCTGGGCCACATGGTGTATCATGGGGATGCATGCATACTACCATGATTGTGTGAACTGCATGGCTACTGATATGACACCTGCTTGTTGTAGTGTGCACCCCAGGGAGGTATGCTTACTAACACTATTAATGTCTGAGCTGCATGACCTCTGCTGTATCGCAGGCATGCTGCATGCCATCTGACGAATCACATGCATGGTGTGTGTGTGTCTGTGTTTGTGTGTGTGTGTCTGTGTTTGTGTGTGTGTGTGTCTGTGTTTGTGTGTGTGTGTCTGTGTGTGTCTGTCTGTGTGTGTCTGTGTGTGTGTCTATGTGTGTGTGTGTGTCTGTGTCTATTGTACTTTACAGTATTTCTTTGCATTCACAGGTGATGTAGGTGCATTACCCTCCTGCGGTCCATCTGATGTTAATGTCCCCACAGATACTAGCGGTGATGAACACATGCATGAGGTACAGGCAGGGCTGTCAGGGGCTGAATCTGTGCCAATGGTTACCATCCCAGCTATGTCCCCCTCTTCCCTGCACACAGTTCAGCTGCCAACACATACCGCATCACCAGTGGCCATAGAGGAAGGACAGTCAGCATCTGTTAGCATGGAACAGGAATGTGTGGTGGCTACAGAAGGTGTGTCTACACACCATGGTGTCAGTGTAATGACTGCAGATGTGCCACACAGGCATGTGGCCGGTGCTGCTCGTAGGAGGACCTCTGGCAGACATGCACCTGCAGGACAGAGTGCAGCAGCTGGTATCACCAGACGCATGTTCCAGACTGTAATGGCGGCACAGGCATGTGCTGAACAGCAGAACAGAGAAGGGCAGAGGCTGCAGAGGGCTGCTATCCATACCCTAAATGACAACATCCAGGCATTGGCAAATGCTCAACAGCAGATTGCTAATGTTCTGGATAGGTGATTAGGTGAAATGGTTGGAATCCTTGACCGAGGCATGGCAATCTGCGAGCAGGAGCTGTCTGTGCTGGAACACCTGGTAGGAGTGAGATGTAGGCCAGCAACACCACCTAGTGTAGGTCAACGTGAGCATGCCACCTCACATGCCCGCTCCCATAGTGCCGGTAGCAGTAGCAGTGCAGCTGGTGCTGCACTGTCAACACCAGGACACAGCAGGCCACGTGGACCTGGCCCTGGATGGTCTCAGCAGGGACACGGTTCCAGCAGACATGTGTCGTCGGACAGTAGCCACTCTGTACCTCCACCTGGTAGTGCCCGTGCAACCCCAGGCAGGCACAGGTCACGTGGCCATGGACGGACACAGTGAGCTGTACAACCTGCTCTGTACAATCTGGGGCTGTCAATTATACCCCATGTAGGCCTCACAAATGGCAGAACTGTGTACATACATACACGCACACAGCAAACACAACTGTAGGGCTCCACAACATCCACATGCATTCTGCACAGACATGTCCAGTCAACTCACCAGCCCTTACACACACACATGATGTTATCCATTGGTGCAGCCTATGCCCCTGGCAAACATATCACCCTGTGCATATGATGAAGCCTGTGCTGCATCCCTGTCATCCACACCATCGGTGCAGGGTTATGCACAAATATTCTGATGCACAGGGTGAACAGCATAGTGAGAGGTGTATGTAATATTACCTGTGTATGCATAGTGAGGGATGTGTATGTTGCAGTGTTTGTGTGTGAATACTGAGAGAAGTGTATATGACATAGGTTGTGTACTGTCGACATGCACCAGTCATACCATGTAGTGCAGGTGCAGCATGCATTGTGATGTGTTCATGGTATGTGTCTCGGTTACATCTGTAGCACCATGTTGGTTGTGATACCCTGGTTCCCTCCTATGGTGTGCTTGCATGTGCCTACAGGTAGCAGTGTTTGCAGTCCCCCACGTGTAACTGTGGATTACTCACAGACACGTCTGGCAATATCAGCATGCTACATGTACCCTCAACCTGACTGCTGGACACACCAACATGACACAGATGTCCGCACATATACTGCACCTGACGCATGTGGTCGGTGCCACAGGCTACATTGGACAGAGACGTGACATACATAGCAGGACACATTACATGTATGGTGACATGGTGCAGGGGTTGTACACAGTGGCCTGGCCAATGATGATGTGAGGTGTCACTTGGTAGCTGGAGGCCACACTGTGCAGCAGTAGGACCCTGTAACAGAACAGGAACATGGCCGCTTTCATGGGGTGTACACCACTATAACGCACACCCCATAGTGTGCAGGTGGGGACCCTTGCCTGTGTGGTCATCACCCTCACAGTACTATGCACCCACACAACATATCACAGAGAAGGGACATGCACAGGTAGCCAGTATGGCTGGGTCCTATGGCATCAACAGGGTTGTGCAATGCATCACCATTACGGGTTAGTCACCACGTGGGGTTAGTGATCATTTCCCACCGTATATTAGCATACACCCTCACACCAAGCACCAGACATACATACAGACACACACACACTGTGGTGACTACACATGTGTATACGGACAACCGACGTGTGTGATGCACCTCACCGGCCGACGTCATGCTTCCCACACTGACATATGTACATATCTCTACAATGGTGTACAGGGATGTGTGGCAACTGGGACATATTCCCCACGATATGTGGCATCCCTGGTCACACATTCAGACACACATGGCAGTGCTGGGAATGATACACCTGCCATATGATGACACGTTTGATAGACATGCAGCAGTATTGATTGCATTATGTGTACCAACGCTATATCTGGCAAATGTGCTGCTATATGCACACGGGAGGTTGTAGGTGTTACAGGTTCCATGTGACATATAGTTGTTAACACCTGACCGCTGTGTATGCATTATGTCAGCACCATCACGTAACAGAGACATAGCTTACTGTTTGCACATGGCATGATAGTATGGTGTATGACACAACTGTGAGCCACCCCCTGCACACATACATCTAGACAGGTGGTTCACCATGTTATGTACACACATCCCTCCATACGTGCTGTTTGTATGTCACCGTATACAGGTGTCAATGATGGGTCTGCATTGTGTCTGCATGTCGTAGGTAGGTGTAACTATGTTACGGACATCGGCCACTGCACATGCATGTTTGCTGCATGCACAGTACAGATGTCACATGTGTCTCCTGTTGCCATGTTTGTATGCATTGCTATTGTTGGACATGTGTGTTGACATACATAACACATGGACTGCAGTATGATATCACGGATGTCACAGGCGACCAGCACAAGGGTATGTGTCCCAGTCAACACTGCTACCCCCTGTAGTGTGAGCATTCAACAGACATGGGCCCACCTTCCATTCGCGTGTGTAGCATTGATTAGACCAGTGTTATGCACGAGGTACATCAAAGGCTATGTATGTATGTGTTGTGTGTGCAGTCCATGCACACATCCACACAATCACATGTATGACATACCCAGACGTGTGTTCATTGGTGTACAGCAACAGTCAGGTGTCACAGCTGTGTAAGGGCCATGGTATGTCTTGAGCCAATATGTTTATGTATGCTGATATCATTGCAATGCATAACACCTGTTGGATCCCTGTTGGTACATGTGTACTCTGCACAGCTGGTGTACACTGCTGTACAGCCCAGTGGTCATGTGTCACATGGTGTTGTGGGACCGTAAGGCTGTGTAGTGCTGCACCGACGACATGGTGCTGACTTGACAGCTACAGTGTACACTGCAGTGTGTACGTGTGTGACCTGCACCTGTGACAGCTGTGATGGCAGGTGTGTCTACAGGTCACTGCATGTGTGACTGCCCTGTGCGTGAGGACAGTTATACCTTACTGTGCCCTTCTGTGTGTACACTCCATCTGCATGCAAGATGGCCCTTTGCAACAGCTAAGTGTGTGAGCATGCCCAGTACACCATTGTGTAGATGGACACACAGTACATTCCACACTGCGCCCTTCCGTGATTAGAGTCCGTGTGCATGCAAGATGGCCCTTTGCAACTGCTAAGTGTGTGAGCATGCCCAGTATGCCGTTGTGTAGATGGACACACAGTACATTCCACACTGCGCCCTTCCATGATTAGAGTCCGTGTGCATGCAAGATGGCCCTTTGCAACTGCTAAGTGTGTGAGCATGCCCAGTACGCCGTTGTGTAGATGGACACACAGTACATTCCACACTGCGCCCTTCCGTGATTAGAGTCCGTGTGCATGCAAGATGGCCCTTTGCAACTGCTAAGTGTGTGAGCATGCCCAGTACGCCATTGTGTAGATGGACACACAGTACATTCCACACTGCGTTCCGTGATTAGAGTCCGTGTGCATGCATGGCCCTTGACATCCTGCTATAGCCATGTGTGAGCATCCAGGCAACAGATGTCCAATTTCAATGTACGATGGATGCACAGTACATTGACCACACTGCGCTCTTCCGTGATTAGAACTGTGCATGCAAGATGGCCCTTTGCAACTGCTTAGTGTTGTAGCATGCCCATAGATATTTAGATGGCACAGTACATTCCACACTGCTCCATGATTAGAGTCCGTGTGCACAAGTTGGCCTTTGCAACTGCTAAGTGTGTGAGCATGCCCAGTACGCGCCGTTTCAGATGGACACACAGTACATTCCCTATCGGCCCTTCCGTGATTAGACTCCATGTGCATGCAGGATGGCCCTTTGCAACTGCTAAATGTGTGAGCATGCCCAGTACGCCATTGTGTAGATGGACACACAGTACATTCCAAACAGACGTGTGATACTAAGCGTGTGTGCATGACCATTGACATCCTGTATAGCCATGATGGTCATCCAGGCAACAGATGTCCAATTTCAATGTCACGATGGATGCCTACATTGAACACACTGGTTGCTCTCTCGTAGGGTGTACTGTCTGTGGTGCATCCCGTATCTATTTAGTGTGTGTGTGTGTGTGTGTAGTTGGCTCGTGACAGCACTGTGTGTTTCCAGCTACCTTGGGACACAGTAATATGCTTTCAGATGCCTCACTCTCATACATTCCCTATCGGCATCTTTGCCTTTGTGGATGATGTCACCCACATAGAAGTATGCCTGTGGGAATGCTGTGTTCAGTAATCTCAGTAGCGCATTCTGTAAATGCATAATGCTGTAGTGTGTTAGAGTAGGTAGGTGTATGTTCAACTCCCGGCCCTTCCAAGTGTGTGTGTGTGTGTGTGTGTGTGTGTGTGTGTGTGTGTGTGTGTGTGTGTGTGTGTGTTTCCAGCTGCCTGGGGAGACAGTAATGCTTTTAGATGCCTCACAACACATACATTCCCTATCGGTGTCTTTGCCTTTGCGGATGATGTCACCCACCTAGAAGTATGCCTCTGGGAGTGCTGTGTTCAGTAATCTCGGTAGCGTTCTGTAAATGCGTAAAGCTGTAGTGTGTTAGAGTAGGTAGGTATATGTTCAACTCCCGGCCCTTCCAAGTGTGTGTGTGTGTGTGTGTGTGTGTGTGTGTGTGTGTGTGTGTGTGTGTGTGTGTGTGTGTTTCCAGCCACCTGGGGACACAGTAATGCTTTAGATGCCTCACAACACATACATTCCCTATCGGCATCTTTGCCTTTGGATGATGTCACCCACCTTGAAGTATGCTTCTGGGAGTGCTGTGTTCAGTAATCTTGGTAGCGTTCTGTAAATGTGTAATGCTGTAGTGTGTTAGAGTAGTAGGTGTATGTTCAACTCCCGCCCTTCCAAGTGTGTGTGTGTGTGTGTGTGTGTGTGTGTGTGTGTGTGTGTGTGTGTTTCCAGCTGCCTGGGGACACAGTAATGCTTTTAGATGCCTCACAACACATACATTCCCTATCAGCATCTTTGCCTTTGCGGATGATGTCACCCACCTAGAAGTATGCCTCTGGGAGTGCTGTGTTCAGTAATCTTGGTAGCGCGTTCTGTAAATGCGTAATGCTGTAGTGTGTTAGAGTAGGTAGGTGTATGTTTAACTCCCAGCCCTTCCAAGTGTGTGTGTGTGTGTGTGTGTGTGTGTGTGTGTGTGTGTGTGTGTGTGTGTCTGTGTGTGTTTCCAGCTGCCTGGGGACACAGTAATGCTTTTAGATGCCTCACAACACATACATTCCCTATCGGCGTGTTTGCCTTTGTGGATGATGTCACCCACCTAGAAGTATGCCTCTGGGAGTGCTGTGTTCAGTAATCTCAGTAGCGTTCTGTAAATGCGTAATGCTGTAGTGTGTTAGAGTAGGTAGGTGTATGTTCAACTCCCGGCCCTTCCAAGTGTGTGTGTGTGTGTGTGTGTATGTGTTTCCATCTGCCTGGGGACACAGTAATGCTTTTAGATGCCTCACAACACATACATTCCCTATCAGCGTCTTTGCCTTTGCGGATGATGTCACCCACCTAGAAGTATGCCTCTGGGAGTGCTGTGTTCAGTAATCTCAGTAGCGCATTCTGTAAATGCGCACTGCTGTAGTGTGTTAAAGTAGTTAGGTGTGTGTTCAACTCCCAGCCCTTCCAGGTGTGTGTGTGTGTGTGTGTGTGTGTGTGTGTGTGTGTGTGTGTGTGTGTGTATATATATATATATATATATATATATATATATATATATATCTTTGTAATATGTATGTGGATATTAGCACTATTGAATGTGCTGCATTGTCTGTACATGTTCACCTTGGATGTATCTGAATGTGCTATGGCTCTGTGATAGTGCACATACTGTGTGCTGTAGTGATCCTGGGTTATAGTTGTGTAGTGACCAGTTATTTTGTTGCTGGGTATTACCAGGGACATTGAAAACAATGATAGTACAGCACCTTTAAACAGTCATGTGCACATCTCAGCAGCAGTCAGCAGTGGTTATTACTTTGGAGGATGAATATGGCTCATATACCTATGTATTACATGGCAATAGTATGCAAATCAGGTTAACATTACTGACACCCGTTTATCCACAGGTTGTGATACAGATCCCATGTATGTATGTGTATACATTGCCAGGTGCAGGACTGAACTATGGTTGAATGCATGGAGGGGTGTCCATGGCCAGGAATGGCGATCTGTACAGCCTGGCAGGTACAGTCTGTGACTGTCCCACAACCTCCAGTATATGGCTGACACATGCTGAAACAGTGCACATGCAGAGACACACATAAAACAAACAGCTAGGGATAACACACACACACACACACACATTGCATCAGCATTGGGCCATGCAAAACCTGTTGTCCCTCACACACACACAAATGCATATATGTTGATTGGCTGGTTCACTGACAGGCTCTAGAAAAGAAACTACATACGCTGTGCATATGATGACACCTGTGCCATCTCTTGTAATGTGTAACATTGATGCAGGTACAGACTAACATGGTGCTGATGCACAAGGTGGCTTCATAGCACTGTAATAATGTTACAATGTTGTTAACACAAAGTGTGATTTCCTTTTAGGTGTATATAAGCAGGCATGATACATTCCAGCTATGATCATCAATGTAGTATAGTGTACAGCACTGTTAATTCTGAAGATGTATTATCCATCCATGTGCCATTTGACTGATGTGTGTAGTATTGGCAGAATGTGTTACAGAGTGTGCAGTACGTGTGTGATGTGTGTAGTACAGATTTACATGTATCTATATGTGAACATGGTGAAGGTGCACTGTCTGCATCTACATGTATAGTGGACACATTGGAATGGTGACATGCCCTGTATTTCACACTGTTAACACGTCATACTTTCTATTGGTGGCCAGCATGCATTATACTACACATATTGTTGTACTTGTCTACACATGTGTGATTGCTATGGTTTTACACGGTGCTGTGGGTGATACTGTTACTATCTGTCATAGTTTTGCATTATGGTAGTAGACACAACCTCAACAGTCTGACTGACCAATTGTTATATGATATCTTCACAAATGACCCACACATGTAGGACACACAGTAGCATGTGGATCCTACATGTGCTATACTATACCAGTTCGCACTGGTATTGACCGCCACACATTGCTGGGACCATTACTGTTTGACATGTAGCCATGCTAGTTACAAGCAAAGACAATGGGAATTCATACTGTGGCCTAGAATGCATTCTGCACATGACACAGTTAGTCTACACAAGGGTATCATACAGACAGATACGTGTTATTCAACCCATGCTGTACACCTATAAGGCTAAACAGAGTCAGTTATCCACATTTACTACACATACTTTACCAACAGTAACACATAGGTATTACACCCCAATATGTATAATGGGTAACAATGTGTACATATAGATATGTGCTATGTCATTTGTCATTTGATATTTGCATTTACAATGGTATTGTGAAGTACATCACTGTATCACATATGCAATGAGAGTTCTGCATGCATATTCTCCAAGGTGGTTGTACAACTATGATGAATGTCCATTATTGAAATACTTTGCTGTGTTTGAACTATTCTGCAGTATTACACATACATGAACAGCCACTCACACTATGTATATAAACTGTCATGTGTGTGTGTGTGTGTGTGTGTGTGTGTGTGTGTGTGTGTGTGTGTGTGTGTTTGTGTGTGTGTGACACAGATGACCTAAGCCGCAGACAATTCTGATACATGTAGTTGACAAGTGTGGTAATGCTCCACCAGATGTGTCCAGGCACCAGAACTGTGACTTGAGCGACACAAACACATGCTAGAGTAAGGTTTCTGTATGTGAGTGTGCCTCATTATGGCATTCCTGTTCATGTGTGTGTGCATTTCTGATGTGTATCATCAGCCACAGTTGAACTGCTCATCCGGCATCCCTCACTAGGTAACCATGAGGGTTGTCCCCATTGCCAAATGTTTTGTACAGCTGCGTCAGATGTCACATATCAGAAGCATTGCAGCTTCCAGGGCATCCAGCACACACATTCATTATTACGGGCTGGCCATCACACACAAATCGCCACTTCATGGAGGAGAAGCCCTTGTGGATGATGTAGGCTGTACCAAACTCACTGGCTGGTGCTTTGATGCATATGTGCATGCAGTGTATTGCACACAGTACTTAGGGTATTCCACTATTGTGTGGAAATGACACATATTGCTGCCCAATACCTTACTGGAATTGAGGATATATACATCATCACTTACATGTGCTGACATGGCATTCATGAACTGGTGCAGTACCCTGGATGCTGATGTTTGTAAAATCCACATCATATCACCAGTTGATCTCTGGAAGGTACCTGTTGCTGGTATCTTTAGGGCAACACATACCTTGGTTTCCACTGGGATAGGTTTCCCTCTGTTGGTTCTGTGTGTGAGACATGGCCTGCACAGATCCACAATCTTCTGCAGGAGGTCTCTGTCCACTCTATAGCGCTCTACTATCTCCAGCTCTTGTAGCCCCTGGCAGGTTACCCTGTGCCTGCACACTCCTCTCTGTCTACTCACTGTGTGATGCTGAGCAGCATTCACATTGGCACAACCCTCCACATGTTGCATATGTTGACGATAATAGCAATGGCAGCCCCTAACATTATGTTGTCTCAGTTAAGCTTTTACAGTTTGCACTTCTCTTAGTATACTACAGTGTTGCAGTGTGTCTGAGAAAAACATGGTGGACTACTGTTTGTAGAGTTGTACGTGCTGTGCTGTGCTGGCCTACTGTACTGGCTGTGTAATATACTCAGTCTGATTGTTTTCACCTGCTAGCTGTGGTAGTTCTCCTTGGTTAACTTACTGCTATTTGTTTACCTTCCTTTTCACTGTTTGTGTCCACAGTGAGCGGCACCGCGCATAGGAGCACAGTGAAGTGCATATCCACTTCCACGTGCGCACACAGGCTTATACATGCATAAACACTTACACTGGCTTACACAACATTACACGGGCTTCAACAATCTTACAGTAGCTTACTCGTTCTTCAAGTCATGCACACAGGCTTACACACATGCACACATGCTTACTCGGGCTTACAGGCTTGCACGGGCGCAAACACACTTCACCAGGTTTGCAAGGAACTTCAGTGATATCCATGGCGTACACCGTCAGTTTACTGACTTTACCTAGGATAAATCATAACATGCCTCTTCCACTGATGAGTCACTGACAGCAGACATGTGACACACTGCTCCAATAAGATTACAGTGTTTTATACATACACACTCATGATGTCACATATCTTCTATGCTGATAGTCCCCTTAACCTACTCTTACACTGTAGAAGCTTGGCCCATATGGCATGACAAATTGTGCTCCACTATCCTCAGCCTCAATTGCATAGGATTGCCTACTAATGCTTGGTTACATCCCTGAGTGTGCGCTTCCACACATAGCAACCACTACTCAGTAGCCATGTTGCCTTCAGCTTGCCATTCACCTGCATGACGCAATAACTTTTAACTGACATTACAATTTGTATGTATATTTTACATATTTGTCTTGTTTTATATGCTCAGCGCGTACTCGCGCCGCTGCGCTATGCTTAAACACCGGAGATCGGGGGAGGACAACTAGAATTTTATTAATTTCCAATGGGAATACATGCCATTGGCCTTATATTTGGCCATTGGCATGCTTCTTCAACTAAACTATCCTTTATTTGCAGATGACATTGCTCCGTTTAGCTACTTGCAGAACGTTACTCGGTTAACATCCGTGTACATTTCTGCACATACCTCTACTCTTGCATGGACAGCTTACTGTTTCATGTATCACATATTTTACATCATTTGCATAGCTTTCACCTACAAATGGGGTAATTTGCATATCCTAACATTGTCCGTGCAACGTTCGTTTGAGGGGCTGTGTTACACGCCCCTACAGGATATTGCTGAATAGCTCGGCGAACATCTTGCCTTGCTCTTCTCTTACTCTACTTGTACACCAACCAAAGCTTCGTGAATCCTGGCCTAAGCTTTGATGTGTGCTAATATGTCTATTTGTGGAGTAAGCATGGCTGTAGGTATGTTTTGACCTGCTACGTCTGTCATTTCTACAGAGCACCTCCCACTTTCATCATTTCTAGTGGTGACAGCCCTATAGGAACTATATGTACAGCTGTGACATTTGACAAGTCTACACATACCTGCGGTCAATACTAAACTGACTACTTCAGCACTTTTCATACCTTTAGATTTGTCTTGTAGTGGTATAATCGATGATACTGTTTCCTATAACATGTATCTGTTTCTGATACAAGATATGTCATTTTATTACACCACTACACACAATATATGGAGAAATCACAGGCCAGATGCCATTACATTCCTTTTGTAGGACACACCCACCCAGAGTGTTGTGTTCCTCACAAAAGCCAACAGGTGCTGATCAAAACATATTCTGCTATCATCTACCTTATGTGTTCGCCGGTATTTGCGCTTTCCATCAGTGGCAGAACTCACATGCATGTGTGGGAGACTGAACACTGTATCGGGGACACTGCATAGCACCCTGAGGGACACATTTATGTTGTTTCTATTAACCTTCCACATTGACTATCACAGGGCATTAGTATTCATCCAGATTTGTCGAGGTACATGCTTTTGACTTATACATGTTTTGTCATTTGTCATCACGTCTTTCTTCACACCTGTCCACCTAATCGCACTAGTTCTGTACATTTATTTAGGTCAGGGTTACCTTCATACCTCTCAACTGTACACATTTTGGGTAAATGTCCCGAACTTAGACATCTGATTTTGTTCCTTTTTTAATAATATTGTGCCTTTCTGGTAATTTAGTGGGAAGTCATTTGGGACTGTGGGGTTAGACAATAATGACAGACATTTGTTGTTTACAATTAATAACCCTCAAAACATTCATACTATTGACTGATCCATTATTCTATCAATGTTCTGACTTTGTAAGAGGAATATTTGAGATATTCCCTATTTGTACTTATTTTAAAATGCCTTTGTCCAGATGTCTTATTCTGATTGAGAGGTATGGTTAACATCTTATTCGTACGCATGTACGTCCATGATAATCACTTACACGACACTAATATAGCTCCCTACGTCTTCCCCCAATGGTTTACACGATATCCAGTAGATGGGTTCTTCATTTTAGGACGTTAGAGGCATCCGCTATACCCACATAGGTATATTAATCACTCCCATGGGGCGGACCTCATAAATCTGTGCCAACCAACACCTAGGCCCATTATTGCATACCCATGATTCCCAGATCTGACACCCCTCCACAGTAGCCATAACACATATTTAATGTGAGCGATAATAAAGTATGACGACACTTCTAAGCACTATCCACTCTCTGCATGTCGGTACATATGTCTTACATTCTGTCAACCCATGTGTTATTACACTTGCACAAGCTACTGTTGCATGTACAGCTATATTGTAGTTGTGGATGACACTTCTTTGCAGCAATCATTACAGGACAGTGTGTTTATAGATTCACTATTTTTGGAGTCCTGCAAAGGACACCTATATCCATGTTTAAAGAGTAGGACTTACAGATCTGGCACACTGATACTTTCCGGGCAGTAGTTTTGAGAGCAGCAGTGTATTTACCTTAATTGCATGTCTGTTATGTGTATCCATACTAGCTATGGTGTAACCTATTTATGTACATGTGTTATATCTACGAGGACATTTGTTTATATGTTTGTTAGGTATATATCAATTGATGTTGTATGTGTTTGAGTGTATATATATATATATATATATATATATATATATATATATATATATATATATATATTATATATATATCTATATATATATATATATATATATATATATATATATATATATATATATATATATATATATATATATATATATATATATATGTCTGTACATTCTTTATTTCATATATTTATTTAGTTTAAGTCTGTGGATATATATATCTATACACAAATGTATATATCCATATATAGACATTACGTGTAGAAACCAGCATTCATTTGCTATGCTGTGAGCGGATTACACATGCAGGCGCACTTGCATTTCCTTATTGTGGGTTACGCAGGGCACATGCATATCCTTATTGTGGGTTACATATGTTTACTAAGTCTTTGTGCTTACGTGGGCTTTATTACTTGTGACAGTACCAGTAAAATATCTGTAATCCGGTTAACAGACATATGCGAAACACACGTTCACCTTTACATATTTAAATGTCTGTACAGTACACTTTAACATTATATGTGCTGTAGTCGTAGTTGAACCGGGACTGCATTCACGTTGGCTGGATGCTGTAACCACTATACGTTTGGTGTTCTGACTCATTTATATGCATACCCATAGTACATAGCTACATTAACATATGCCTCACCACTTCACTTACGACACAGGTATTCATTCTCCTGCTGGGAAAAATGCGGTACTACATATTACACATTCCATATTCCCTACTGCTCTGGACCCAAGCTGCATATTTCATCACTGCAGGGGTATTCAGAACCCCAAGGCTTATAGTCCTGACACATACAAGTCTTTAATTATCAGGGTGCTCATGTGGTGATCTGGGTTTAGGCTTGTCCACCTGGTGAACGGAACTGACATGACCATGTTCAAATGTCAGACAAAGCACATGGACAGAGTTTGTCCATTTTAAACATTTTATCTGTGTTTACAGACACAGGTGTTTGGGCATCTGTCAGCAGCTTATAATGTTGGCAATACATAATATAGGTGGGGGTAGTTACAATACATAATCCATGGTGTTGGTGTTCCCATTCACATTATTTTACCTGTGTTTACAGACACGGGTGTTTGGGCACCTGTCAGCAGCTTATAATGTTGGCAATACATAATATGGGTGGGGGTGGTTACAATACATTATCCACGGTGAGTGGTGTTCACATTCACATTTGACTATTTCCTGTATTCATTCATACGAGGATTATTATTTTGGACATGAATTAGCTATGAATTAACTACAGGTATGCAGTAGTACAGTAAACATATGTGAAGGTTTGTTACAGTAAGAATGTACAGACCTCTGTAATACTCGGGGACTACCCCACATCCTTCACAACATTTCATGCTAATGTACATACTATTATTCTGTGAACTTTCGAAGTTTGTGAGAGCAGTTCTTACATCTATCCCTATTTGTCCACCCGTCATTTTAGGCTTTGTCCAGCTTTTGTTGCTGTAATAGGTTGAGTGGTGGTGTCGGTATGTGATTGGGTTGAATATATACTGTCGATAATTCAGTGGGGAGTAGGGTTACTACCTCTTCCTCTTTGCGAGGGGAAGTCCCACTTTGGACAGTTGTGTCCTGCGACAACACCTAAGACATGGCAAGTGTCCTGTGATTTTAAGACACAGGTATATTTCTTATTTTCTTTAATAGTTGCTTGATACAGGTATTTTGTATCTGAAACACATAACTATTATTTGGGTTAGCATAAGCTATTCACATGCTATGACATAAGCTTTTATCTTGGCAAACAAGTGTTCTGTCCTTTGCACTGGCCGGGGGTATGTTTTATCCTGCAAATTCTCACATTTCTACAAGGGATGTCCCACCTTGGGCATCTGAACAGGTGGCAACCCTAGTGGGGAGACCTGCATGGTGGACAGCTGTTCCATCCTGCGTAGTATGTTTTGCATGTCTGTGTAGACACTGAACAGTACCATGACTACACATACATGTTTTGTCCAGATGTGTACAGTACTGGACACCATGGCGTGTAAACAACTCTGGGGTTTCAACAGGTTACTTATCCCACATGGGATGTACACACATTTTGCCGAAACATGAATGCGCGGGCATTTGGATTTACGTAACTGTGATGGGATGTTTACAAATGTGGGATACATATTTGCAATCCTGACACTGCCTAGGACGATACTTCCTACTACATATGGGGAATACTCGCTGTGTGCAGGTGTACGGCTGCGCAAGGCTGGTAGCTGGATTTGGTGGACATTCGCACATGGGTGCGGATTATGTGCTATACAGGGGTTGTTGCATATTGCATTTGCATGCATGGGTTCTGCTTTTGGATATCCCGGTTTCGCATATAGCATCCTATGTGTATGTGCCGGTTACGTTCCTGTTCATGTGTATAGCACATTTTAATATACATATGTTTGTGTGTGTTTGGTATACAATTTTGACTGTCAGGTTTCTTTACGGTTGTTATATAGCCACAGCTGCCCAGCTGTGTACTATCACTACCACTGTGGGACTGCTGGTGACCATGCCCATGGGGCTAGACGTGTGTATTGGCAGCGCGCTGACATGATGCGCTTCACTTCCACTGGGTATAACTACTGACAGTGCAGTACATTACGGACACACAATTTTAAATATCATTTGTTCCATGGATGGAAACTCATATTGTGTTGCGTGCATTTCTGTTTGGGTCTCCATTTTGTGTGGCCGGGAACTGTCTTGCATGCTTTGCATACGTTTCATTATCCATGGACACTGATAGGTGCGATTACTATTGCAGGCAGGCTATAATATTCAGCAGTTTAGGTTGCTCATCGCCAGCCAACATTGACACGCCTCCGGGCGCAGCTTAGTAACGCCCCATGCACTCGCGCACGTGTCCTATGCACGTGGATGTGGTGGCAGCGCACCTTCATTAATATGCATATGGCACTGCTACACCATATATACGCCGCACGGCCGGCGCAGGCCTTACACCGGCCTTGTGCCGAGCTTCATGAATCCGGGGGAGAGTATATTGTACTAAAATGGAACTACCAAATAAGGAAAAATATAACGACCACAAAGCCAGTAAATCCAAAAGGTTTATAAAAACAAAAATGTCAAGATTCTTGAACTATTTTTGTTTTTATAAACCTTTTGGACTTACTGGCTTTGTGGTTATTATGATGTAGTGGGCCTCTGTTGGCAAACATTGCCAAGACTTCTGACTGAGTCTCCACACCTTATCTAACTTGAGCTACCGCAACACAACTTAATTGTTTTTCAAGTGTCACAGAGACCATACTACTATTATGCTACAGAAAAGGTTATACCATCCCTCTCTGTCCAGTGGTGTGGTTATTCAATCTGCTTTTTGCCTGTTTTAATAATATTCCTACCACTAAAAAGCCTAGCTTGCTGATATCACCTCTGCAGAGTGGCTGGGCATTCCTTAGATATTATCCTTCATAATGCATAGAGACCACTGCATTTGCAAAGCCTTAAACTCTTGCATTATCGAATCATGGATATATATCTCAGTCCTGATACCATCTTGTTATCATGTTAAACAGCACCTCATCCATCTCATTTGGAAGGTAATATTTCTCTGTCCTGAAGAAAAAATGGCCATACAGTTTTAAGTATCCAAGACTAATGCTGAACTCTGTACTGAAAATGTACTACCTTATTTATAAAGCTCATAGTATCAATAAGCTGCTGTTAATATAAAATGGATCTGTAACAAGGAAATAAGCACGAGCCCTCATTCCCATTAGAGTTCACATCATGGCCAGACTGGGACAAGAAATTGACTCTGGCACCATCTGAACCACTGGCCTATAAAAAAAAAAAAAGTCATCAACCCCCCAAAACACATAGCTCACCTACTAGTATCTGGTTGACCATGCCAGGATATTGTTAGAGAGACAACACAAACAGCCCCCAAAACTCACAGCTCACTGCAGATTTGGCCTTCTACTATCTGGTTGACCCTGCCAGCCTACACGCCCAGGATGTCAGAAACAGAAATTTATATAGGAGACTGCATCACAGTGCCAGGATTTAACAAGTATCTGGTCGTTCCTGCCAGGAAATAATTAAATACAAAAATTATCTGGTCATCCCTGTCAGGAAAAAAAAAAATAATAAGTACAGAAAGTATCTGGTTGACCCTGCCAGAAAAAAATAAATAAATACAGAAAGTATCTTGTTGACCATGCCAGGAAAAAAAAAAGAAAACAAAATTGAGAAATTACCTTAAATTTTAAACACGAATCTCTAATCAGATTGCTGATTTTCTCTCTGTTTGCTCATCTCTCATCTCTTGTCTCTCCACTCTTTCTCTCTCTCCCTCAGAACTAAAGTGAGAGAATAGAATGTAAAAGTAATAGGACTAATTAGCACTAATTTAGCAGCCACATCAAGTACTTACATTTTGTGACATGCTGCTGACTTCACAGTCCCGTCAGCTTCCTATTTCTTGTGGTTAAAACTGCAGTGACTTTTGGGCATCTTCATTGATGCCTGTGGTCTTCCCAATCTAGACTGTTTTTAATACAGTCCGGAGACAAAAAGATATATTTTTTTTTTTTTTAAGCAGAACTCTACCATGCATGCGTGCTGGTCTGAATTCTGCATAAAGAATTTCATTTGACTTTACACACTCACTTGAAGTTCAAACTGCTACTAGTGTGTAAAGTTTAATAATAAAACTTTTTTCTTTTTTCTGTTTTTATAGAAAGATGGGAAGCTGCCAGATCTGGATTAAGATCAAATGAGGCCCTAGGCAGAGTAAATGATCAGGGCCCCCCACAACAGCCCCTCTTGTGGCAACCCCCTACCCCCACCCTTCTCCAAAGCAGCCGTCTCCCCAGCCATTCCAGTGTTCCATTACTTAGCTATTTCTCCCCAGTTACCATAAACACTGTTCAAATCTGTCAATGTGCACACTGCTTTCATATTTACTTCTACAATGAGTACACATATTGAAATACAATAGCACAAACATTGATAGCCATTTGCTAAACAAACAATGCAGTCTCACAGTGAAAATAGACTTAGCATAACCAGTAAACTTCTCTGCCCTTGAAAACCACATTCATTGAAATATCATTAAAACCCACATTCAAAGAAAATGCATCCAATGGAGGATTAAGTTTACCTTTGGGCTGTTTTTAAACCATAAGCTCCTTGCATGCATTTTTCTTTGATTCACCTTTCTGGTTGTACTAAATTATATTCCTTGTATAATACAGCACCACTTGTTAGAATGTGTTTTAAATGTGCAGTTTTGAACATTCTTTCAGTAAGCAATGAAACAAAATATATGAACCAATAATGACAAAACTACCCATTTCAGAACCTTTCAATTAGAAAAAGCCACTTAGACATCTTTCATTACAATCCACCAATATCAGTCAATAAACACAATGTCTGCAGAAGTAAAAGTCATCCAAATAATTCCACAATAAAGAGAACTGTAACTAATGAAGATGTTGCTACTGGCAAACAACTTTATGTTACATTTAAAAAAAATGGTAAGCTGGTAATATTGCAATAGGGAGTGACTGACCGACAACGTTATAGTTACTAGGCATCTCTTACAAAGGAGGGCACACTTGGGAGTGCAGAACCCCTATCCCCCTTAAAATGCACCAAATAATCAGCAATTGAAAGGGCACAGCAATACCAGCACTCCATCTGCTTACCATGCATTTTCTGAAGGATATGAAGTCTGAAATTCAAATACCAGTCATTATTTACTGAATTTAATCCTTACTGATTTGCCACAAAAATCTAGAAAATCACAAATTTTATGAGGAAAAGATCAAAAGTTGTTGTCTTTTGGCTTTTCCCGGTTAGGGGTCACCACAGCGGAACTCCGGTCCGCTAATGATTGGCAGTAGATTTTTACGTACCGAGTTGCCAGCTCTGACGCACAACCTTCAACGAAGGTATGCCCATTCATACATGTCTCCACACAGAAGACGCTCTAGCTGAGAATTGAACAGGACAACGTCTTACTGTGACATGACAACGCTACCGCAGCACCACCACCGCAGTCAGGGAAAGACCAAAAGTATGAGGTAAAAATCTGGATGTTCTGTGAAAATCTGGACAGTTGAGAGGTATGATCCACAGCCTTCTGTACCAAAGGCAATTACGCTACTAACACTGTTTTCAAATTCTACAATGCAAACAGTGACTACCATTTGCTAAACAAAACAGTTAGTTGCATGAGCAACAGTAAACTTCTCTTCCTTGAAACTCACAGTTTCATGAAAATGCATTGAAACTCATAATCCCTTGAAAATGCACTTAAACTGATAATTCCCTGAAAATGTACTGAAATGCAAACTCACAAGTGAAGCTCAGAATTCCTTCAGCAATCAGCAGTTGGTATAGAGAATTCAGGCTCTTGTCTCCTGTAACCAAGTTACAGGATCAAGCCTGATCAAGTCAATTGACTAACCTGCTTCCCCCAACTATGGCATTACATACCATACCGCCATACCTCTCAACCTCTCAGCACAGGAAATCTGAACAAATTCCAAAATAATGGGGGGAACAAAGGCCCAAAAATAGGGACAGATTTTAAATATTGCTCATATAGACATAGAAAGTTGCTAGAATAACAGGATTTTTGTTAGCATGCATTTTCTTGACAGAAATGAAGGGGGGATTTAATAAAGCCTACACAGACTTTTTTTCCATGTAAGCATAGTGGCACACTGCTTACATGAAAGTAAGCAGGTGTGTGATCCAGTAAACAGTGAGCGGTGCGCATGAACGCACCTACATGGAAGTATCCCGTGGCATGCAAATCGCCTGATAAGCAGGTGAACTGCATGCAAATAAGGGAGATAGAGTGATCCATGAAGCCGATAGGCAGTTCTGCAGTCCCTGTGTTGATTTCCATACTGTACATGGAAAAAGTCTGTGTACAGGATTTAAAAAGAACAACAGTGGCTTTAAAAGGGCAAGTAGATGGGCAGAAAGTAGCATAGCAGACACAGATATGTGCAAAACTCTCCACCATTTGTCCAAACCATATGGAAAATAATTTAAAATAATATATTTTTTTTTAATAATTGGGTATGTTTGCATGGTGCACCCCAGTTCGCAAACAAGCTGATATAAAAAAAAAATTGTGCAAAAACTAAAGTTATTAGTATGTCATAGTAATGTATTATAGGATCCTGCATGGAGTATCTACAATGGTGAAATGGTTCGTTTGCTAAGGAGGCAGTGCCTGGAACCACGTTGTTTCCAAGTTGTGTGCACAGATCCCTATGCAAATGAGCCTGGGTTACTGAATAGAACAAATGGGTATCCATGTCAGCAAATCCCATCCATGTGGGCAAAGAACCATGTTGGTATCCACAGATGAGGTAGCTGACATCAAAGGGTAGTGTGTCTGAGGACTTGTAAGCTCATTGGAGCTCAGCGTCACCTGTTTGCATGGCACACCACTGTACTTAGCGAGGAAGGCTGTTGCAAAAAAAAATTGTCTGCGAAAGGCAATGATATTTTAATTACTGATGACCCCTGTTTCACTTAAACTAGGGCCATTAACAGTCAGTAATGATGTACTTGGCAGGTGGAATGCATCATAGGTAGCCAACCAAACATACTGCACCTACAGCAAATCACTATAATTGTTACATACACCCTACAATCTGATTTCACTTCATACTCTGCACTAGTGGAGTATGCACTTGGGATTTTTAACTGAAGGAAAGCTAGGGGCTGTTGCAGGTCTTCTACATATGTATGTGCTAGATGTTGAGGTCAGTGCTGCTGCTGCTGACTATAGGCCTAGACTAAGAAGGAGAAGAGTGTTCAGGCTCAGGGTAACCTTCCAGGAGTTTCATGAGCTGGAGAATGTAGAGCGCTACTGGGTCAACGGGGACATACTACAAGAATTCACTGAGCTCTGCGGACCCCAACACAGACCCAGAGCCAACAAAGGGGACCCATTCCAATGGAAACAAAGGTATGTGTAGCTCTTAGGATACTAGCTACAGGTACTTTACAAAGACCAGCTGTGGACATGATGGGGGTCTCACAGGCATCAGCATCCAGGGTACTCCACCAGTTCCTTTTATGCCATGGTATCACATGCCAGTGAGCACATTTATTTTCCTCTCACACCTAAGGTGAAGGCCAGCAGTATGCAACATGTCTACAATGTAGCACACTGACTACCCTGAGGTATTGGGTGCCATAGATTGCACTCATGTACACATCAAAGCAGAGGAGGGTAGAATCTATGTCAACCACAAAAGGTATCACTCCATCAACTGCCAGGTTGTGTGCAATGCCCAGGGCATTATCATGAATGTGTGTGCTGGCAGATCTGGCAGTTATGACTCCCATATCTGGCATGCATCATAGCTGTACCAGATGTTTGCCAGTGAGGGACATCCCACTCAGCCATTTACTGGGGGATGCTGGCTACACACTTGAACTGTGGATGATGACACCCATCAGAAATGCACATGCACCCACCGAAGAACACCATAATGAGGCAAACACACAAACTATGAACATCATAGTGTGTGTGTTTGGGCTGCTGAAGTCATGGTTCCTGTGTCTCGATATATCTGGTGGAGCCCTGCAGTATTCTCCAGCCACATGTGCATACATGTTCACATAATGTGCAATGCTACACAATATGATCCTGTGAAAACAGCTGCAACAGGATCAGCAAAGGGAAGGGATACACAGCCCCCCCATCAGTGCCTAGGTCAACACAGCCACACCCACAGGGGGACTCTGAGGAGAAAACCCCTGAGGTTGTCTCTGTAGGCAGACATAGGCATGCCCAGTATGCACTGGCCTTGGCCAAGAGACAATGCATAGTACATGCACTGACAATCTAAGGCCCTAGGGACTGACACCTTACTCTGGCTCACATACATATTAGTAAAAATGATGCCAGCCAGGCCACACAACCTGTACCTAACCATGTATTGGCTGTGTACTGCATAGATCAGACAGAGTCAGCCTTGAACTACAGGTCTGCCAACTGCTACATACACAAGGTAAGTCACAGACCTATTCACTACTTGCAAGGGGTACTAGCATATGGTAGCATATGTATGGATCTGCTGCATGTATGCAAGGGAATATAATGAGCTATTAGGCTGTTTTGGAAGATCTAACAGCCACTTGGGACAACAGGCACTCTGTCCAGTAGTAGAGGCTCCATAATATGCACTAGGTCACATGGCTGACAAGTCCACTACATTATGCAAGGGAGATGGCAAACAGTGGGGGTCACATGACAGTCACACAACTGCCCATGCCAGCAGAGAATGGGCTGCTCATCCCCCATCACCAACACATCAGGGTACCCATACAGCTGCTGTAACAGTAAATTTGCAATGATATATCAGCAGACAAGACAATTCCAGGGCTGTGATATAGAACCTACCCACATGTTCTATGTCTCAGGTAATGCAAGGGTGACAGTGTATGTCTGTATGCTGTTTATTGTGTGATGAATGACATATCCCTGTCTGGCAGGCTGTGTGGCTCAGTAGGCTAGGGCTATTAGCATGGGTGATGGTGTTGATGGTTTGAATCTGGCAGTATCCACATCTTTTCCATGTGAGGTAGTTGTATGGTGGTGTCCCCACAGACTGTCATACCACTCAATCGTTTACTGCTTGAAAGCTGGACAAAGTTAGAGAGAATGGGGCGACACAGGGCCAAAACTAGAGATAGACATTCAGAAGCTCTGGTTCAAATAGAAGATGGCTAGTATGAAAGCAGGTTGCATCAGTACAGCATATCTGAAGGATATAAAGCCCAACACTCAAATGTTTGTCTGTAGTTAGTACTATTCACTGACTGCATTATACAACATCTTACTGAAACACCACAAATATATGAGGAACAGGCATGACATATGGGGTGAAATGCTGGACATTATGAAAAAATATGCACAGTGAGAGGCATACCTCTCAACTGTATAGAAATGTGCCTCATATATGTGCTCTGTTGTTCAGAAAATTGAGGTTTTCTGGCAAAATAGTGGCACATTATTACAGACTGAAGTTAGAAATTAATGACAAGCATTTGAGTGTAAGCCATCATACCCTTCAGAAAATTCATGCTAAAGCAGCACCTGTTATTATATCACCTTTCTAAGTTCATAAGTGCAATATCACACAATTGTTCTTATGCTTGGGCCTTTGTCCCACCTTTACTAATGGCTTTGTCCAGATTTCTTTCTGTAAGAAGTTGAGAGGTATGGTGAAAGTTATGCAGACTGTCACCCTGTCGAAGGTGTTACATCATGTGCCTCAGTCACATATTAATTACAACGCACACAGCCAGGGAATGCCATGGACAATGCCAGGGAAGTGTTGTACTGCAGAAACAGGTGCAGCTGCCAATGTCTGTAGCACAGAAAATCCCGGTCTGGAGTGCGGGTAGCACTGTCTTGGAGTCACTTTGTAAGTACTGACAGTCTCACTGGGCATGCTCCTACACTTAGTCAACTTGAGTGCAATTCTGTTGCCTCTTCCTCACAAAGACCTGCTATGTGGTAATACAGCTGTACATACAGACAGCTACCTCTACATATCTGTCTGACCCTAACCCCTTCCCACATTCCAATCATAGGGATCAGTATGTACCCCATATACATATAATACTGATATATATATATATATATATATATATATATATATATATATATATATATATATATATATATATATATATATATATATATATATATATATATATAGCTATATATAGTACGATAAATAGAATGTTGACATATGTCTACAGCTGTCCTGTACATAACATACACACACAGCAACATTTATAGGGACATCTCTGCTATACACACACACACACACACACACACACACACACACACACACACACACACACACACACATATATATATATATATATATATAGATAGATAGATAGATAGATATAAATGTGAAGATGTATGGATTTCCCCACATACCCTTGGAATGCTGAGCTTATCTGCACTCACACATCAAAACAGTTGTCCAAAGGAAACAAACCAAGGCTGAGACAGTACATAACCCACTCACCCACAGACCCCTCTGCCTGTGGAATATCATCTTGTAGACAGACACAGGTGAGCAGGTATTGTACTATACAATGGTTTAATGCAAGCCATGGGAAGGCCATGTTGTACCTGGCCACATGTGCGCCTATCTAACTGCAACCAGAAACATATGGCCATACTGCTAACTGTACACACATAGCAGGGATAGTGACAGGTACCCCACTCCTAGGACACTAGATACAATAACAGTATCAAGCAATATCACTCTGCAGGCCACACATGCTGTCTAACACAAGGCTACCTTGCGTACTCCACAAGTGTTGTGCCTGCAATCACATGTACTACAGATGCACTCCTTGGTGCATGCAATAAGTACTTCAAGTTGTAGTGTGTAATAATAGATAGGTAGGGGTTCTAATCCCACATCAGCCAACTCTGGATGTGTGTGTGTTTGTAAATATATCCCCATGTAACATTGGGCACAGCCCGTATGAGCTATCCCTGTGCAATGGCTATGCGTTTTCTGGCCCTGTGACTAGCTGCTACTCTCTGCATTGCCCCTCTCTACAAGGCTTGCTGAAGTCATTCACCTTAAGGGTGCTGTGTGACACTCTAATACCACATAAACTCTGTGGCACATGTGATAAGTATTGTAAGCTATCTTGTGTAACAGTAGATAGAGAGGGGTTCTAATCTCACATGAGCCAATTCTGTGTGAGTGTGTGTGTTTGTAAATATATCATCCTGCAGTACTAAGGACAGCCCCTATGGGCTATCCCTGTGCAATGGCTATGCATTTTCTGGCCCTGTGACTAGCTGTTACTCTCTGCATTGCCCCTCTCTACAAGGCCTGCTGATATCATTCACCTTAAGGGTGCTGTGTGACACTCTAATACCAGATAAACTCTGTGGCACACGCGATAAGTATTGTAAGCTATCTTGTGTAACAGTAGATAGAGAGGGGTTCTAATCTCACATGAGCCAACTCTGTGTGAGTGTGTGTGTTTGTAAATATATCATCCTGCAGTACTAAGCACAGCACCTATGGGCTATCCCTGTGCAATAGCTATGCATTTTCTGGCCCTGTGACTAGCTGCTGGCCTCTGCATTGCCCCTCTCTTCAAGGCCTGCTGATGTCATTCATCTTAAGCATGCTGGCTGACACTCTAATATCAGGTAAAGTCTGTGGCAAATGTAATAAGTACTGCAAGCTATCATGTGGAATAATAGCTAAGGAAGGGTTCTAATCTCACGACAGCAAACTCTGTGTGTGTGTGTAAATATATCCCTGTGCAACACTACAAACATGGCCTATGGGCTATTCCCGTGCAAAGGTTATGCACTTTTTGGGT
Source organism: Protopterus annectens (assembly GCF_019279795.1). Taxonomy (NCBI): domain Eukaryota; kingdom Metazoa; phylum Chordata; order Ceratodontiformes; family Protopteridae; genus Protopterus; species Protopterus annectens. The sequence goes on along the minus strand of NC_056726.1, from coordinate 896,505,668 downwards.
GCTGGAGGCCTAGGTTGTGCCAAACAGTTAACAGCATGTGAGTGAGTCTGGAGGGGTGGTGGTTAGATGGGCCTGGGAGAGGTGCCATGTGTGTCTGTAGATGAGCTGCATGTGACAGTGGTGTTTGTGTGTGCATGTACACAGTCAAGCCCAGTGCTAGCCCAACACATGTGTATGTTAGACAGCTGTGGTCCATACATGGTATAGTGGACAGTTCACCATCTCCGGCCATGAACAAAGGAACTGGCTCTGCCAGTAGTAGCACTGGCACCACCACGCTCAAGATCAGATACAGTGCTAGTACCTGATGGTGACTGCAAAATGCTGGAGCTAGGTCCCCCACAGGAACACCCAGGACCACATGCCCATGGTCTGCCATATTATAGTGTGGACAGCACACTTCCCTATATAGGACTGGAGATACTGCCACTATGGGAGCATGGCTGTGCATGGCCATGTGGACTCTCAGCAGATGGTGTTGCTGCCCTACATCCACATGTCCGTCACCCAACTCTAACCAGATGTTCCAGCACAGACATTGCGTGGTCCAAGACAGACACTGTCTAACCCACCATCTATCCACTGCATCAGTGAACCATTCCAGAGTGTCTCCAATGCAGTGGAGGCAGTCACGGAAGTCAGTCGGTGCTGTGTCTATAACCATAAGCATCCATTTGGTGTTGCATTCAGAATGTGCCTGTGCCTCTATGATGGCCAGAAACATGCGCCGAGTGACCTGTGATGTGACATCTGCAACAGGTGCTGAATGGACAGCAGTCCTCTTACAAGAACCCCTATAAATCCACTTGTGTGGGACCTCACCACCTCTCTGGCTATGGCCAGCATCTGCATTCACTGATGCCATAGTTGCCACACTGTCCTGTTCAATGTCGCCACCCTCTGACTGTCCAATATCTGTGGCTTCACAGGACTGGGTATGTATGGGCATACTGACTGTGTGCAGTGATAATGGGGGCAGAAATGGGATGTCATCCTCTGGGACAGATTCAGCCCCTGACAATCCCACCTGTGCCTCACTATGGCCACCATCATCAGCACAGTCCAATGAGACACTGACATCAAGTTGTGAGGGGAACAGATTCCAATTCCCCCTATCATCTGTGAAAGCTAAGGCAAAAGCAGTACATTACTCCCTTCACTTTTATGTATGGTAATCCACACAAACTCATGCAACTGAGGATACACAACTGCATTACCAGTCTCACATCTTCTCATCTCCACTCCCATGCACAACAGACAACCTCACACCAACATACGTAGACAAGTCAAGCCCTTTATAACATGCATGTCAGCCACATCCAGGTAAAGTTGCCAATATAATCTGCCTGTAAGTTATGAAATATGACACTATACTTAGACCTACACATAAAACCCAGTACACTTATCTTGAGTATGATATGCCAGTACTAGTGTCACTGCCTCTGGTATGTAGCATCTCCCCTTTTGTGTCTGAAAATGCATCTTGGAGTAATTGCCTCATGTATACCAGGGTGTGTAGCCACTCATTATTATCAGTGCAGACGTGTCTATGGTCGTTGAAATACAAACATGTGACTAACCAGTCTAAGAACTGTAGTTATCTGTTCCAAAATGGAACATACAAATATTCTACACTGGCTAAACAAGACATCTGTACATTGGGCTATATAACAGCTCTTAACTTTCATAGGGTATATATGATCCATAAAAAACTGTATCACACTTACCAGGTACAGGACAATGGACTTGCGCCACTCCTGACAGACCTATGAAAAGGTGAGCAAGAGGTATTGTCAGCACCACCAAATGTTGCAGCACTACAAGGTAATATGTGCCTATATCCACATGTTCATTGACTACCGTGATAGTGGCTGTATTGCTGACTTTCTGAGTATGTGCACACAACTGTGTGTAAGCCATATACCCCCTCCCCAATGCAGATAAACTTAACATTCATGTAAGGTATGTACAGCCTACCACAATGACTGATACAGTATTAAACTGGTGAACACAGTATGCTTAACTGGATCCTCCTCTGCTGTGTACATTGTGGCACCCACCTCCATGATGTATGTTGTGATGGATGCCTGGAAGCTGTTGTGTGCTCCTAAGTTTGCCAGGAATTCCTCTATGTCTGTGAGTGGATGTTTTGTTGCAGGCCCTCCACCGGTGGTGGCACAATCCCTGGCAACATCGGCTGACCTTCATGCAGCATTCAGCATGACTGTCGCCCGGTGTCAGACCTGCTCATAGGTCCTGTCCTGTCAGCCAGCCTGATTGACATCCGGCACAAGGTCTTCCCACAATGCTGCCCACTGCTCCCGATTATGCCTACCCCTAGGCAACAAGATTCGATGCTGCTTTCTGAATCCATTGAGTATCATGTCATTCTCTGCCTCTGAGAAGGGGGCATGTCTTCGTAAGTACACAGTCCCTGAAAGACAGCAAAAGGGGAACACATTGCAGCACCAAATGCATGGACATCCATTATGTACAGATCCAGCACACCTGTAATAGGTTCATAAGTTCATAGGTAGGTACTAGGCTACCGGCCCTAGGGCCCATACAAGCCTAGCCAAAAAATGTACCCTGGCTTTTGCCACCCAAGAGAATTATTTTCCTGTGCCCCTGTCAAGCAGAGCCACAGAAGTGATCCCCGGGGTGAATTTCCCATTTTCCATCCAATCATCAAGATTTTTCTTGAAGAGTGCTAATGAGGAGCTCTGTTTGACATAGATAGGTAGTCTGTTCCAGAGTATGGGAAGTCTCTGGCCCATACAAGCCTAGCCAAAAAAATGTACCCTGGCTTTTGCCACCCAAGAAAATTATTTTCCTGTGCCCCTGTCGAGCAGAGCCACAGAAGTGATCCCCGGGGTGAATTTCCCATTTCCCATCCAATCATCAAGATTTTTCTTGAAGAGTGCTAATGAGGAGCTCTGTTTGACATAGATAGGCAGTCTGTTCCAGAATATGGGAAGCCTCTGGGACAGGAATCTATCCCTCCAGCATGTTCTGTTTATTGTGGTGACAAGGTTTAGGTCTCTAGAGGGTGTAGCTCAGAGGGATTGGGATTTCTTTAAGTGGAGCATGTCCAACAGCTCTGGGTTTGACATAGCTTTGTATGTTACGCAGAGATCGCCCCTGAGTAGGCGATATGCGATGGAGTAAAGCTAGTTTTTTGAGACGGTCTGCATAGGGCATCTGTTTGAGGCCAGTAATCCTCTTTGTGAGGTATTTCTGTGGTCTTTCCAGTTGTTGTACATGTCTTGTGAGGTACATACCAAAAGGGGCATTGTACTCTATAATGGGTCTAATGAGTGATGAGTAGAGGGGAACAATGACCTCTTTTTTTCTGGATGAGAATCCTTTTGTGATGAGATGAGCCACGTAGAAGGATTTCCTGATCACTGTGGCGATGTGATTATCAAAGGAGAGACTACTGTCCACCTGTGTCCCAAGGTCTCTTATCACATTTTCGGCATTAAGTAGACTACCAGCTATGTGGTAGTTCATGGGTACAGAGTTTTTACCAAAGGGGATGACAGTGCACATTTTGGCATTGAGCTTCAGGCCATGGCTTTGACACCAGGTATCTGTCTCAGTGAGGCTTTTTTGTAGTTTGTCCACATCATTAGGAGTTTTGATTATGGCTCGTAGTTTTCAGTCATCTGCAAACTTTGTTAGCCAAAGACCTTCCATGTTGGCCTTCACCTCAGAGAAGTAGATACCAAACAGGAGAGGACCCAGGACTGAACCCTGTGGTACTCCACTTGTCACTGGTCTGATGTCGTTTTTGGAATCCGCTACTTTCACAGTGTGGGTTCTGTCCGTGAGCCAGTTGGCAACCCATCTTGTGACATAGGAATTTTTACCTAGTTTAGTGAGCTTATCTATAATTCCAGAGTGGGGGATGGTGTCGAAAGCCTTGGCGAGATCTAGATAAGCTGTATGAACCATTTTACCCTCATCTATGGCTTTGGTGACTGCTTCAAAGAAGTCAATCCAGTTTAGGAGACATGATCTGCCTTTTACAGATCCAAACTGGGTATGGTCCAGAGTTTGGAGATTACCAATGTCTTTGTTTATGAGTTCCACGATGATACATTCCATGGCCTTGCAGACCAGGCTCATCAGGCTAATGGGGCGGTAGTTCCCGGGGTCCATCGTGGCTCCCCCTTTGTGGAGTGGGATAACCATCGTGGTGAGCCATTCAGTGGGTACAAAGCCTGAGGTGAGGCTATGATTGAACATGGTACTTAGGTAGGGTGCCAGTTCATTCTGTAATTCATGTAGAATGCAGCCTGGGATATTGTCAGGTCCCATGGATGCTGTGTTCTTGGCTTTGGAGAGTGTGTTTTTTACCTGTGCAGCCGTGATTATAGGAACTTTGCATTCTTCGGTATAGAGATGGGCCTCTAGGGGTGAGAGGGGGTAAAGTTAGCACTGAACCTATCTGCTAGGATGTTGGCAATATCAGTTGGTTCTGTATATTTAGTGCCATTGTGCTGTAACTCAGAGCAGATCTGAGTGTTCCCATTTAGATTCTTGACATAGCTATAGAATGCTTTGTGGTTGTCTTTAGAGTCAGTGGCAATTTTGTTTTCGTAACTAGCTTTGGAGGATTTTATGAGGGATCTCAGCTTCTTACTGAGGTTGACCAGGGAGTTCCTCCAGTCATGGGATTTTACTCTTTTTTGCAACAGTTTCTTTCTTCTGTTGTAGAGTTTGTTAATGGCAGAGGACCACCAGCATGGCTTCCTTTTTTGGATGATAGCATCTTGGTTCTATTAGGGATAGCATGATCCATGCACTCATGTAAGTGCTTATAAAGTGCAGTTGTGTAGGATTCGGCAGTCATACCTCTATTGTCTGTCTGCATGGGTGTCATGAAGTTTGCCACTTCTGTCTTAAGAAGTGTGAAGTTGGCTTTGGAGAAGTTTTTTACGATGGTTTCCCTAATTGGGGGTGGGGGTGAGATGTGGATGTCTAGGCTGATTAGCTTGTGGTCGGATCTGACCAACGAGGAATTGACCTCTGGTGTGGAACACCGGTTTCCCATGTTGGTAATGACCAGGTCTAGGATATTGCTGCCCCTGGTGGGGGTGTGAATAAGTTGATCCAAGGTGCTGGAATTTATGAATTCTAGAAATTGTTGAGCAAAAGAGTTGATACATGAAAAGTTTTCCCAGTTAATGGTGGGGTAGTTGAAATCACCCATTATTGGGGTGTTGGGTTGTACTCTAATACTTTCCAGTGTATCAAGAAATGAGGAGTGTGAATCCTGGGGCATGGTGGGGGTCTATAGCAAGCTACATTTTGGATTGTGGTCTTGCCCAGAGTTAGTTGCACTTGGATAATTTCGGATGCATTATGCTGTGCAACTAGCCTAGAGTTATGGATATCCTTAATGAATATGGACTCGCCTCCACCTTTAGTGCTTCTTTCTGGGTTAGGTGGCCGAAAGGTGTGGTATGAATTGAAGCCTGGTAATGCAGGGGTGCTCCCTGGAGCTTTGAACCAGGTCTCTGTCACTGCACAGATGTCAATGTTCTCCATTTTAAGGAGTGCCACGAGTGAGTGCATTTTGAGGTTTAGACTTCTAGCATTGAGTAGCATTACCCTCAGATTTTGCTTGCTTGTACTTGTTACGGTGGTGAATTTGTCATTTGAACCTTGCCTAAAAAAGGCACTATAGGGGTGGCAAGAGCCTTAGCCAGTATCCGGAATCCTAAGGACAACAGGTGCAGGCCATCTCTGGCAAAGCATCGTGGACTGTCGATCATGTCGTCCCAGGCAGACAAATACTGGATCCCCTTAGAATGGCACCAGAAGCTTAGTCAATTGTTGAAGTCAATCATTTTGTCCTTGTACTGTGGTATAATTCTGGGTGATGGCAGGATGCTACTCAGGGTTAGGGTCATACCTAACTGGGATACAAGATTGGAGAGCACCTCCATGTCTCTTTTCATGTAGTCCAGGGAGGTACGTCTCAGGTCATTCACACCAACATGGACAATAACAGTGTCATATTTGTACTTATTGTGGAGTGACCTGAGTGCATGCGTTATGTAGCGGATCCTGGCACCTGACAGGCAGCTGACAGTAACTTTCTCCTTGTTTAGTCTAGTGAGTGGAACATCAGTGTGCCTGACTATAGCAACACCTATGACTAGAGTGTTGGGTACGTTGTCATGCCTTATGGGCTGTGGTTGAGTGGCACACTAAGTTTGTGGGCTATGTGTCGTTTGGGTTGTGTTGGGGGGTGGAGTTTGCTTGCGTTTATGCTTTGGATGTCCATGATGCTTGGGCAGGTTTTTATTGAGAGCCTCCGTGAATGTAGGTGTGTGTTTTGTGTTTCTATGTGTGTGTTTTGGTGGTGTAGGTTTTGAGGGACTATGTGATGAGTGTGGTGTGGTGCAAGTGTTTACCTTCTCCTCTTGACTGTCTAGTCCAGTCTTGGGTGAAGAGAGCTTTGCTTCCAGTTTGGCTCTATAAGTGCATCTCTCACAGGTTGTAGTGTTGGGTGGTAGGAGGAGAGGGTTGTCTGTGTACATGAGGCAATTGCTGCATTGCCCCAAGATGCCCAGATTCATCAGGTAGACAGGAGAAATCAGTGGGAGCTTACCCTTAGACATGCCTGGATAAGTGCTTATTTATTAGGTACTAAAAATTGCTTTCCACTAGACAAGTGAGGAAAGTTGAGTGCTGTAGTAATTTGCAGCTTATGTAGTGCTTATAATGAGTTCTGAACAAGTACTGAGTTCAAAGAAACAGATTTGAGTGCTGAAACTAGAAAATTGGCTAGTTATAAGAAACAAAACTAAGCTAGAAGGCTTCCCTCCAACACAGAAGGGCTTGGGGGCTCAGAAGCCTATAAACAGTCTAGAACACTTAACAGGAAAGGCAGGAAACAAGCTTAATTTTTTTTTGCTCTCTTTCCCAGATGCTCTCTTTGCACACAGTAGGAGTGCCTGACATCAGAATATGTGGCCTGCACTATACACTGCTCCTTCATACATCATACCCCACAGTCTGACAACACTCTACATGTGTGGATACCACCCAGATATTAACATTACTGGGGTATGTCCCTTTGTGCTGTGACAGATTCTGCTGTATGTTCTAACACTTAGCAGTGCAGACTACAGTGGTGTGTCCCCTATAGGCAAACTCTCACTAATATGTCATATGGCCACTCCCAGACAACTAACAGTGTGCTATTACAATTGTATGGGGACATTCCAGCAACACCAGTGTGCCACAATTACAGAAAACAATGCAAACCTGCTGTAGTATATGTTCCCTGTATGCATCATACCTCTCAGCTATACAGATGTTAGCAGACTGTCAGGATGTTTGCCTCATAGCTTTGGTCATTTTCACACAAACTTGTGGAACTCTGACAAATATTTAAACACTGTTGTTGAGTTTGGGCCTTTGTCCCCCATAAATTATGGTTTTGTTCTGGTTTCAAGCTGTAAGAGGTTGGCAGGTATGTTAGCATGGCTGTCAACCAAACAGGGTCATATGTCAGCAGATACAGGGACGTAGCCAGAGTACATCAGGGTCATTCAGGAACACTTTTACAATGTTAGAACTGTGTATGTGAGATAGTGACTGAATGAGGAGGCTGAATTTCTGTACATTGTTTGACATTACAGGAGTGTACACCCTTTCACATTTTTACTATGTATTATGTACTTTTCCTACAACAGCTAACCATTGTAGGAGGGATTGACAGGGACATAGCTGTGATGTGATTAAAAATCAAGGACAGTTGAGAGGCATGCCTGTAGGTGTAGGACAGCAGAGTATCACTAACACGTCATTACCATAGATCTAAGACAGGCTTACTGCTGTAATGTCTATTCCCCATACCTACAACCTCCCACCAATATTCTATTATATGGAGAAATCTATTACATACCTGCTGTAGTGCAATACTCCTTTTTTGAACTTTGCTTCTGGCATACTTTTTCAAAGTCACTCTCCATGTGAGTGAAGTCTCATACAGAGGTGTTCCCCATAAGCAGCTGCTTGCCTTTTTAAGGTACTGCTCATTAGCAGGTAATTTCCTCTGCACCAATATGTGTCTGAGATTTGCTAATTGCATCAATGGCTAATGAAATGCCACCACAGTACAATATATAAGGCCTTCATGTAAACCTGGGCCCCTTTCTTAGTTGTTAAAATGGACATCACTGTGGTGTGGAGAGTACAGCATTGCAGAGGGTAGGTACAATAATTGTCAGCTGTATAGATTTATGGTGTATGTCCACAGTTTCACCTCATATGTGTGGTCAATGCCCCATGACATAGTGGTCATCTGGCAGCTCACTGGCAAACATTGTTGGTAGAGGTTAGTAAGGAAAGAGACACACTTGAGTGTCTGACTTCATACCCATCAGAATATGCATGCTACTGCAATAGCTGTTAATTTATCAAACTAGTATCTTTGCAGGTGCACACCATTACTCATGTCCCTATCTGTGGGCCTTAGCCCCCCATATTAAATCTTTCTGTGTCCAGATCCATTGTTCTAGAGGGTGGGAGGTATGGTAGGTCTATAGCAGCTACCTTTATATACAGCTGTGTATACTACAGGCTGCAGCTGCTGCTACAGCCTAGCGCACATAGGGGGGAATGTGAACATGTCTGAGGACAGCAAGCTGTACATGTAAATATGGCAGCTGTGTCATCCCTGTCATTATGGCAGAGCAAGGGTAAGGGTACCCTGTACATTCCAATCGAGGCTTACTGGCCTCAAAAAAATGCCCTACACTGACCGCCTCAAAAAACTCCAGCTTTAATCCGTAGCATATCGCCTACTCCGAGGTGATCTCTGCCTAACATATAAAGCTATGTCAAACCAGAGCTGTTGGACATGCTACACCTAAAGAAATCCCAATCCCTCCAAGCTACATGCTCTAGGGACCAAAACCCTGTCACCACAACAAACAGGACACACTGGAGGGATATATTCCTGTCCCAGAGACTTCCTATACTCTGGAACAAGCTACCCATCTATGTCAAGCAAAGTTCTTCATTAGCACTCTTCAAGAAAAATCTTGATGAGTGGATGGGAAATAGGAAATACACCCCGGGGATCACGTCTGTGTCTCGGCTGGACAGTGGCACATGAAAATAACTTTCTTGGGTGGCATAAGCTATGGAACCTTGCTGGCTAGGCTTACATAGGCCCTTGGGTCGATAGCCTAGTACCTACCTAGGAACCTATGATTAAGGTATGTCTGTTATGCAACAGTGCCAACAACAGAGTAGTAGGCTACATATAGTTAGGCTACATGGATATGTGTAGTGTGTCCCTACCTGCAGGACTCTGACTTGCAAATGTGGGTAGCAGTTCATTAAGTAGCAGTAAACTGTGGGGATTAGGATTATATGACTTGGTCATTACTTGCTGTCTTCACAATAATGTAATTGAACTGCTAGAAAAAAATGGATTTGAACCCTGAGCTGTGTGTGTTGCAAAATGTACTACATACAACACATTTAACAGACTGCACCACTGAATCACTGTACAGACATTTGTATTTGCAAGATATATGTGCAAATATACAGGCTGTGGAAACATTTCTACATCCATCAGTATGTGCATGGCTTTATATGGTTGTATTTCTGAACCAGGGTCCCAGTTGTACTGCACTTTGCCATTGCTGCCTTAGCAGGTGTCTTTCCAGAAGTTGTTGATAAAAGGGCACATATACCTGCTATCACAGGACTCCCTTACATCCATTATTATGTCTTTGGCTGTCTATTGGTGTATTATTGCACCAGAGTCCAAGGTACACTCCCACTTTTCCTATTAGTTTTTATTTCAGTTACATGCCTAATGACTGTGTCAATCAGTATGTTTTGCTGGAAACAACTGTTTTACGTCAGATGTGTGTGGCCTGGTGGGTTAATGCAGTGGGCTGTAGGTAAGAGGGGCCTGGGTTCAAAACTTGGCAGAGGTGTTCATTTTGTACATCAGTCAGACAATGTAATAAACACATTTAATCATTAAAGCTAATTTAAGCATAGCTAAGCAAAGAGGGTGGCAAGCGGCACCACACTGCTTCACTTAGCTCTACGCAAGTCTTCTCTAAAAAATATAAAGAAAAGAAAAATGGGGTGATAGGAAAGTGGTGAAATAGGGGCAAGCAGGGAGAAAACATAGTGAAAGGCAGTTAGGGATGTGCAGGAAGGGTGTAGGAAAGACCCATAGCTATCCATATCTTGTACAGCAACAGCTGTGAATTTTGACAGATTTTGTAAATTAATTTGGACTCTCAAACCCCAGGGAGAGGGGTGAGGACAGCATAACCATGTTGTAAAGCCAATTAGACCAGATTTGTGTTGCCCAGTGGACACGTCTGCGACATGGAGAGCTTTGTATGGGGCGATTTTAATGCATTTTTTGAGAGTGGAATGTATGAAAAGGGACATAGATACATGTGGGGAGGTAAGTTAAGTAGGAGATGATGTGTTTGCAGACAGAATAGACAGACAAGAGACCAGATAAGGGCAGTGTGTGACACATGGTGGGTAAACACCTTGGATGGGGAGGGTATTGTGGAGCTAAGTTGCACGTGTCTCCAGACACCAGTAGCTTGACTCATGTCCCCACCTATGGGACAGTCAAAACTGCTCCTTCACTGCCCTGAGGGTGGCTGTGCTGCAGGGTGGGCACCAGTGTGAGCCTGTCAAACCAGATCAGCCAGCGTGCTCTCAGTGTGGTGCAGGTGGCATTTATAGCTCTGATGAACAATCCTGCACACCATGGCCAGCAGCTGATCCTGGGTGACTGCAGCCCCTCGCCTATCACTCCCTGGTGGAAGCCAGGCCCCGTCCCCTGAGGTGGTTCCAACCAATGCTGCAGATGGTGCAAGGTCAGTGGAGGGGGCACCACTGGCCTGGGTTCCAGATGTGCTAGGACTGAGTACCATGGCTAGTTGAGTCAAGGAAGGCAGATTACAAGGACCTGGCCTACCCTGATGTGCTGTGGTAATGGAGGTATAGCAATACTTCTTGGTTAGTTATTAACAAAACATTGCTAGTAATAACACCATGGCAGAACACTGGAAATAATGTAATTACTTATCAATGAAAATTATGTGAAACACAACAATCAATAACAGAACAGTCAGTATAAAAGCATGCCAGCAACTGTTGCAGCATAAGGCCAACAAAATAGGCAGTTTAACGAGATATGTTAATATGCATCCATTATAATACATAATAACACGTGCCTCAAAAACAGTTAAGATAACAACATATGTTAATAGTAAACCATAACCAATGAATAACAGTAATAAATACATGAAGATAAGGGGTGGGGCGAGAAAGAAAAGCAGTCCTTTAGCAACAGTGATGCTTACTTCCTTGACCTGCTATCTATTCAATGGGTCTGCATTTTCTTTATGTTTACAGTGAGTATAAGTCTCCTGTAGCAGAAATAGCATGTACATACTTCTCAAGCTATATGCATGGCACACTATGGGCCAAATGATAACAACTGCAGGTACACACCTACACAGAACACTTGCACATCAAATGAACCTATATAACTACCAAGGTGTTCTGTGGGCTAGAATAGTGATGCTGTGCAATCTAGGTACTCATTGCCATGGTATTCCTGTAACAGATGGATTACGCACTATTAATTACATAACATGAAATCATGACACCTGAGAGACATGTATGTGTACAGTGCAGACACTAAGCAGCAGTCATGCCTTGGTTGGCAGGCATGGGAATAGAACGCAACAGCTGTGACTGTGACTGCAGCAACTTTTAACAGACACCCCAGGCATACAGCCATACCAGGATTACACATATTATTTCTGATTGCACATTACTGAGTTTTCACATTCTTCCTAATGATTTTAACTGTTTGGGAAATCTAAACACAGCATTCTCTACTCATAATATGGGCTACTTCATCCATTTACTCACAGTTCCTGTGGAGAGACAGACTTTGTGAGCATTGCATAACTGCTACTGTAATATTTAGTGCTACCTATCACTAGATTCGAACCTTGATCTGTGTGCGACAAAATGTACTATATACAGAGCATTTAACAAACTGACCTGCTAAGTCACTGCTGTGTTCTGACTGACTGATATCTGCCTAGAGCTTGCTTGGAAAAATATGACCTGACATCACTACTATGGTGCTATACTAGACTGCAGTGACAGTAGAACACACATGCATGACATAAAAGAATAAAGCAGATAGTAGGTATGCTATATATCAGTCTAACAATGCTAAAGTACACACTTTATTGTTAGTGGGTTGAAATATCTTTGAAGGCAAAGAACATTATCAATTCATGGAGTGGACTACTTCTCCCATATACCTTGCTTACCTGATGTTTGTGGATGACAGAGCATTATGTGAGCAGTACTGGCCTAGAGACAGCCTTCAATTGTACTATATGTTTTAAACAATACAAATAGCAGCCATTAGAATTGCATTCTACAGCTATTACAGTGATATACTTGACAGGAGCACCTTACCTTACAGCCTGAATGCATACAGCTCTACTGCAATGGTTAAAACAAGACAATCCTGATGCACACCATTTTCCGTGGTGTTATTGATATGGATTCATGCTTTATTGCAGAACAGTTGGCATTATTTATTGGTTTTAACAAATCTCTAATTCCACAATTATTGCACTACAGACCTTGTTGTATATACTTTAATGCAGTTCCTGGTATTGTTTCATGTTTTTATTGCACAACAGTTGGCATTATTCATTTATTTCAAAACAGCTCTTATTCCACAATTATTGCACTACACACTTTATGGTATATACTTTAATGCATTTCCTGGTATTGTTTTGTGTTTTTATTGCACAACAGTTGTCATTATTCATTGCTTGCAATACAGCTCTAATTCCACATTTATTGCACTACAGACTTTATTGAATATACTGTCATGCAGTTAATCCTTTATCCTTTCTTGCTTATTTCACTACAGTTAGCAGAATACATCCATACTTCCCACACTCATGGCACAACCTGGCCAGATGCCTGGCATGCGACTCGACATTGCGAGCTGACCCCTCTGCAGCTGTTAGGAGAGAAGCACACTATTATGCATACCAGTTTTGCAGACATTCCGATTAGATATTGGTGAAACAGAGGTTAAATTACTTACATACTTGTGGGGCATTCCCTGCCTGAGCTACTTGGACCTAGATCCATTTTTCAATTTCAGGTCATCATGGTGGTGATGACACTGCTCACCTGTGTGGGGGATACCAGTAAAACTGGTGAGTTCCCTTGTCAGACAGTCTCAGGCCTCTGCATTGCACTCTGAGCCCTGGAAACATCCCTGCAGCAGCTGGTATTCATGTTTTTTTACTAGGAGTCCAACCATGACCCTGGACTCCAGAATGCCCCAATGCTGTGCTCAAAAGTGTGCACCTTCACCAACACCAGCCACAGTACTCTTCAGAGACAGAACTCCAATGGATTTTGCTGTATTCTCACCTATTGGGCTTAATATAGGCTGTTTTCTCACCCTTACACATCATTGGGCAACATTCAAAAAAGTGTTGCATTGCTTAGCAGTGCACAAACCAGCACAGCTGAGCTCAGACATGCAAAAACAGGCAGTACTGGAGTCAGCAGAGCTTAGCAGTGTATAAACCAGCCAAGCAAACATGCTCAGATATGCTTAAACATACATTTAAATAAATAATTAAATACATCCAGTTTCTATTTTAGGTGTCTGGACATTGTCTGGGTGCCACTTAGCACTGCTGCACTTCATGCTGAGCCACACAAACATGCTTTATTTATTTAAAAAAATGTAAAAAATTAACATAGCACTAAAGGACAATCTGGGGAGTCTCTTACTCATCTGCCGACATGATTACCACTACACCTCTCCCTACACCGATTCAATACCCATGTTTTTTGGCTCTCCCTCAGCAACGCCATCATTAATATGCATGGCACACTGCTTAGGGTTAACCATGAAAACAGGCATGGTAACAGTCCATGTAGGCTCTACAGTGTGCCTACATGGATTTTGTTAAATCCTGGTGGAAGTCTTGAAACTAAAATGTATGACATTATTTATTTATGTCAATCCTCAGTGATTTGGCAGAAAACCATAAATTTTATGAGAAATAGGCTAAAAGCATGAGGCAAAAATCTGGATAGTTGAGAAGTATGCATACCTCTTAACCTCTTAGTGCAAAAGTTTAAAATAATGGAGATACAATGGCCGAAAAATAGGGATAGATTTTACATATTGCTCTTTTTAACTTAGAAAGTTGCTAGAATAATGGGATTTTGTGTTTGTGTGCATTTTTCTGAAGGATATGAAGTCTGAAACTCATATATATGTCATTATTTAGTGACTTCAATCCTCTGCAAATTGCCATAAAACCACAAATATTATGAGAAAAAGGCCAAAAATATGAGGCAAAAATCTGGACATTTGAGAGATATGCATACCTCTCAACCTCTTAGTGCAAGAAATCTGGGCAAAGCCTAAAATAATGTGGATACAATGGTCCAAAAATAGGGATATATTTTAAATATTGTTCATTTAACTTAGTTGCTAGAATAACAGGATCTGTGTTAGCATGCATGAAGGATATGAAGTCAAACTCATATATATGTCATTATATAGTGACACATGCACTATCTCGCATATTCACAAAACTGCTAGTTTAAATTACATACACATACATGCACACACACTTTCTCATACGAGACAGAACAGCTAGTTTAAATTACATATACATACACATATACATACAAACTTTCTCTCTCATTAGGAAATGAATGTAACTGTTAGTGTAAATTGTAATACTGAATTGGAAAGAGTCACACACCTCGTTGCTGGTTGTGACATACTAATGGCAGAAGGACTGTATACTGAAAGGCATAATAATGTGGCAAGACAAACAATTGGCTAAGTTTTTGGTGTCATTCTAAGGGGATCCAGTATCTGTCTGCCTGGGATGACATGGTCGAAAGACCACGATGCTTTGCCAGAGAAGGCCTGCACCTGTTGCCCCTGGGATTCAGGATACTGGCTAGGGCTCTTGCTCCCCCTGTAGTGCCTTTTTAGGCAAGGTTAAATGACAAAATCACCACCATAACAAGAACAGGCAAGCAAAAACTGAGGGTAATGCTACTCAATGCTAGAAGTCTAAATCTCAAAATGCACTCACTCGAGGCACTGCTTAAAATGGAGGACAGTGATATCTGTGCAGTGACTGAGACCTGGTTCAAGGCTCTTGAGAGCACCCCTGCATTACCAGGCTATAACTCATACCACACTTTTCGGCCATCTAACCTGGACCAGAACACCAAAGGCGGAGGTGTGTCCATATTCATTAAGGATCTCCACACCTCTAGGGTAGTTGCACAGCATAATGCATCCGAGGTTATCCAAGTGCAACTAACTCTGGGCAAAATTGCAATCCAAATTGTAGCTTGTTAAAGATCCCCCACCATGCCCCAGGATTCCCACTCCTCTTTTCTTGATATACTGGAAAATATTAGGGTTCAACCAAACACCATAATAATGGGCAATTTCAACAACTCCACCATTAACTGGGAAAACTACTCATGTACCAACTGCTTTGCTCAACGCTTTCTGCAATTCATAAATTCCAATGCCCTGGATCAACTTATCCACACCACCACCAGGGGCAACAATATCCTAGACCTAGTCATTACCAACATGAGTGACCAGTGTTCCACATCTGAAATCAACTCCTTGTTGGTCAGATCCAACCATAAGATAATCACCCTAGATATCTGCATCCCGCCTGCACCCACTATTAAGGAAACCATGGTAAAAAGTTTCTCCAAAGCCAACTTCATGCTTCTTAAGACAGAAGTGGCGAATTTCATGACACCCATGCAGATGGACAATACAGTTATGACTGCTGAATGCACTCTATAAGCACTTACACGAGTGCATGGATTGTGCTATCCCAAACATAACCAAGACACTATCCTCCAAAAAAGGAAGCCAATCTGGTGGTCCCCTGCCATAAACAAACACTACAAAAGAAGGAAGAAACTGTTACAAAAGAGAGTAAAATCCCATGAGTGGAGGAGCTTCCTGGTCAGCTTCAGTAAGAAGCTGAGATCCCTTATAAGATCCTCCAAAGCTAGTGACGAAAACAAAATCACCACTGATTCTAAGGGAAACCACAAAGCATTCTATAGCTATGTCAAGAATGTCAATGGCAACACCCAGATCTGCGCTGGCTTACAGCATAACGGCACGAAAATTACAGAACTAACTGATATTGCCAACATCCTGGCAGATAGGTTCAGTGCTAACTTTACCCCCCTCTTGACTCCTAAAGGGCCCATATCTATACAGGAAGAATGCAGAGTCCCTGTAATCACATCTATGTAGGTAAAAGCTGCACTCTCTAAAACCAAAAAGACAGCATCCATGGGACCGGACAACATCCCAGGCTGCATTTTACACGAACTTCAGAATGAACTGGCTCCCCACCTAAACACCATGTTCAGTCATAGTCTCACGTTAGGGTTTGTGCCCACTGAATGACACAGCAAAAGTTATCCCACTCCACAAAGGGGGAGCCACCACTGATCCTGGGAACTATCGCGCTACTAGCCTGATGAGCCTGGTCTGCAAGGCCATGGAATGTATCATCATGGAACTCATATACAAAGACATTGGTAACCTCCAAACTCTGGACCCCACCCAGTTTGGGTTTGTGAGAGGCAGATCATGTCTTCTGAACCTGATCAACTTCTTTGAGGCAGTCACCAAAGCTGTAGACGAGGGAAAGGTGGTTTACACAGCCTTTCTTGACCTAACCAAGGCTTTTGCACCATCCTCCATTCTGGAATTATAGCTAAATTCACTAAACTAGGTATAAATCCCTACATCACAAGATGAGTTGCCAACTGGCTCACTGACAGAACCAACACTGTAAAAGTTGCAGACTCCAAATCTGACTTCAAACCAGTGACAAGTGGAGTGCCACAGGGTTCAGTTATGGGACGTCTCCTGTTTGGTATCTACTTCTCTGAAGTACAGGCTAACACAGAAGGCCTCTGGCTAATGAAGTTCACAGATGACTGCAAACTAGGCGCCATAGTTGAGTCCCCAAATGATGTGGACATCCTACAGAAGAGCCTCACTGAGACAGATGCCTGGTGTCAGAGGCATGGGCTCATGCTCAATACCAAAAAGTGCGTTGTCATCCCCTTTGGTAAAAACTTTGCACACATGAACTACCACATAAACGGCAGTCTACTTAACACCAAATTTGTGATAAGATACCTTGGGATCCAAGTGGACAGTAGTCTCTTCTTTGATAATCACATCGCCACAGTAGTCAGGAAATCCTTCTATGTGGCACACCTCATCACAAAAGAGTTTTCATCCAGAAAAAAAAGGTCATTGTTCCCCTCTACTCGGCACTCATTAGACCCACTATAGAGTACAATGCCCCTTTTGGAATGTACCTCACAAGACATCTGCAGCAGCTGGAAAGTCCACAGACGTACCTCACAAAGAGGATTACTCACCTCAAACAAAACCTACACAGATTGTCTCAAAAAACTCTAGCTTTCTCTGTAGCATATCGCCTACTTCGAGGAGATCTCTGCCTAACATATAAAGCTATGTTAAACCCAGAGCTGTTGGACATGATACACCTTAAGAAATCCCAATCCCTCTGAGCTACAAGCTCTAGGGACCTAAACCTTGTCACGACAATAAACAGGACATGCTGGAGGGATAGATTCCTGTCCCAGAGACTTCCTATTCTCTGGAACAAGCTACCCATCTATGTGAAGCAAAGTTCCTCATTAGCACTCTTCAACAAAAATCTTGATGAGTGGATAGCAAATAAGAAATACATGCCAGGGATCACTTCTGTGGCTCTGCTTGACAGGGGCACAGGAAATTAACTTTCTTGGGTGGCGTAAGCCAGGGAACCTTGTTGGCTAGGCTTACTTAGGCCCTTGGGCCGATAGCCTAGTACCTACCTATGAACCTATGAACCTATGACTGTTGCACTGGGGATTATGCAAACATTATGGTATTGAAGTGATTATGGTATTGAAGTGGCTGAAAAACTCCGGAAACATGAGTCACAAAGCATCATAGAAAATGATGAAGTTTACATCACAAGGGATCACTTGTTACCAACAGTTCAAAAGATATATGCTAGAAAACTGGATGTAGTGGTCTATGAAAAGAAGACAAAAGTAGCATTGATCATTGAAATCACCACATCCAGTGACTACAGTGTCTTGCATACACAAAGTCATAAAATATCAGGATCTGCAGGCAGAAATGAGAGCAATGTGGAAGAAAGATACCCAGACAATTCCAGTAGTAGTAGGAGCAACAGGTCTTATAAAAAAGAATCTACTATTGTAGTTAGATATGATACCAATACATGTAACCCCATACAAATTGCAGGAGTCATTACTGGGACATTACGGGTGCTGCGAAGAGCACTTTTGGCCGACATCAAAGATTGAAACAATACTAATTTCATGAACTTTAATCATATTTTGGCTTAGGAATGGCATCCATACCTGTCATGGTATTAGAAACCAAAAGATTTGGAGAAATTAAAAAAAGACAGAACAGCTAGTTTAAATTACATATACATTCATACGTACATACACACTTTGTCTCTCATTCAGAAATGAAAGGAACTGCTAGTTTAAATTAGACACACACACACACACACACACACACACACACACACACACACACACACACACACACACACACACACACACACACACACACACACACACACACACACACACACACACACACACACACACACACACACACACACACATGCACACACCTTACTGGAATGTCTAGTTTTAAGTTCCATGCACAAGTGTGAAGTGACTTTACATCCAGGTGGTGTGAGTGTGTTCTATGCACACATGGTCCTGTTTAAAGGAGAAGACACGGCCACAGCTGTGTTAAGAATGTTTTTTAATTAATATTTAAGTCACCTGGCTATAATGAGCCTCCACTCCCCAGCCATGCTGCTCTAGGTGACTGCCTATGTTTTCTAGTGCTGGATCTGGGTCTGGGGGCTGCAGCCCAGCAGTCCATTACCACAAGGTGCCACTGATAACTAATAACACAATTTCAAAGAGAACTGGCCCACCAGCCCATTTTGGCACCGGCCCTTCTGACATTTGTCAGAACTGCCAGATGTCCAGTCTGCCCCTGGTTCACATCATGCCCATCTTCACTAAAATCTCCTTCTATGGGGTTTATCTTTCATTTCCCACATTGGGAATACCACTGTGCATCACTTGCTAGAAGGTTGTGCCTTCTCATGTTTCATGCACAACACGTTAACACTGATGGCTGCATACTATAGCTTGTTTTTTTTTTTTTTTTGTTACTTGTAATCTTTATTGCAGCTCATTCATTTGCCAAGTCTTGGCTAATACTAACCTACCCTAAACATTCTTGTTTCTGGCCATACGTATCACATCTATCACATTCATTCTGTATACTGATAGAGCCAAATTCACTTTCTTCTTCTTCTTCTTCTTCTTCTTCTTCTTCTACTTTTCCCTTTTCTAGTTTGCAGCTATACCACACTTTTATTAATTTATTATAAAAATCATTCTCATCTATCATGTATGTATTACTTTAACAAACTTACAATCATGTATTCCTTAGTATGTTGCATTTGCTTGCAACCTGCAGCTACACTATACCTTCATTCTACCTTATACGGATAAAACCTTTTCACCCTAACTTAATGTACCTCTATTATACATACCTTGTATTAGTTTGTTGTTGCATTTTTAATTACATTGTATTTGTTAAATGTATCATTTTTTTTAAATTTGTTACATATTTTTTCAAATTATTATATTTTATTTATGTGGAACACAGACATACACATGCGGTCTTACACACACACACACACACACACACACACACACACACACACACACACACACACACACACACACACACACACACACCATACAGATTACTCAACAGCATCCAGTGTCCCTCTGAGATGCAAAGATGACACAGATCCTAGCTTGGAAGTAACCAGAGACTCAAGCACTGTGGGGTAGCAATGTTAAACTTTGCAACAGTGTTACTTGTACCTATCACCGACTTCTCACCAGATTAAGCAACACTGTACTTACAAAAGAAAGATAAATTTATTAATGGTATTGTGCTCGATATATACTACTTGCTTTTCTCTTCCAACATGAGAGACCAGTTATGAATCCATATGCATTGTGCACTTGGAATTATGAATATACCACATCGACCCACAGAGTCTGCTCAGTCATACTAGACAAATGGATTATAATACTTTTGCTGGTGTACTGTGACTTGAGACTAGAGTAGAAATCTGATTTGATTTCTGCACTATTATTTTTGTTTTGAACTCTGAGATTTTATGTATGTATGTATTTATTTATTTATTTATTTATTTATTGTTATTTTGTTTTTCTTTACCTGGTTTGACTATCTGTGTTTCATCAAAAACTTCCTTGCAGTGAATGCCTGGGAAAAAAAAACTCCAACATATTACAAACATTTTTATATAAACAGTCAGTAATTGCATGAACGTTAAGTAATAAAAATAAACAATTACACATACATTTACTAATTATATTAATCTGGGACTTACACTCTAACACTCTTCATCACTTTTCTTATACCTCAGGAAAAGGCTTGTAAATTTAATGAATATCAATATAAATGTTATTATATTGACTATTATGTTATGTATTCATTTAAACTGCATTATCATTTTTTTTGTGAATGTAATATCTTGGAGTATTACTCCCAAAGCCTCTACTGAAAAATAACACCTGTGCCCATTCGGACTTTCCTGGTAAACAAATGTCAATAAATAATAAATATTGATGGATAGATTACATTCATGTGATATAAGAGTAACTATTAAAGTATAAAGTACACTTACGTATGAGTAGATGTTGAACACTGAGCATTTGGAGAGGTGTATAAGTGTTTTTTCAAACAGATAATCAGTCACGTTATAAGTGCTTACAAATAAAAACAAATGGAGGTGATGGAAGGAACTACTTAGGGCAAAAAACGTTTATATTTTAGTTAAATGGTGAGGTATAAAGCAGGTTCATAGATAACTGCATAAATGTCTATCATAAGGTTTATAGTAGAAGTAAGGAGATGGAGGTAAGTAGTGTGACAAAGGAATGCATATGGCTAGGACATGCTAGCAAAACTACTCTGGAATTGGTGAAGACTGGTTGTGAAGAGAAATGTTTTGATGATATGGAAAGCTGAGGATTACAGTGACGTATCCTAGAGATATACAGGAGCACATCCATTGGTGTGTTAAGTGACATTTTTGTTTGATTGGTAAAACAGGTTCTCTATCTCTGAACTACGTTCATCTGTTCAATACCATTATGTTTAAATCCTGTAATTACAATGATTTTCTAGTCACCTCAACAGTTCTCTAAATGTAAACAATGTAATTCCTCCAAAGTCCTTGTCGAAGTATAGAAGGCTATACTAAATATGTGTATCCCATTTTGATGTACAAATTGCACGGACTGTTACTAAACATTATCTATTACTGGACCAGCTTCTTAATAGTGTAGCTAAACAAACAAATTTATTAAAAAATAAATAAAATTGTTTTACTTGGTACCATTTCTTTACCAGTAGTAACATGCCTAGAAGGAAATGCATGAAATAATAATATGAGGACTTGTGAAGGTTAATTTCATTTTATTACACTTAATTGATTGAGTTCATTTTCTATCCAGCATATAGAGAACAATTCCTAAACATAGTTTGTGGTGCTTTTACTTAAAAATGCATGTCAGTTTCTGTCATAAACTGCCATGACTTCTCTGAGAGCTTTCACTTCTGTTTTACTATGCAGTGCTGATAATCAGATTTCCTGTACCTTATTGAATTAAATAATTTATTCATGTAATCTGTTATCTGGCCACTGCTTTATAGGTGTCTGCTCAATTTAATACATTTTCTGCACCAGCATTGTAATTGCTATGTTCAGCATGATCATAGTACTTGTATTAGGATTAACCAAGGCCAATAGTGGCTAAAAACATAGAAAATTGAAAATTAAAATTGAAATTTACATTTGTCAATGTAGATGGGTCTTGCAATCTTGACATTCTATTCTTTATAAGATAAAAATAATTGAAATTCCTTTTGTGTACCGCATTCACTCAATAATGTAAATGTACAATATTCCTTTAGTGAATTACACAAAGAAGATTAAAATCAGAAGACTATGCGTGCTAAATGTACTATGAGAATACTTTGATGTCCTGAATAGGAAGGATTAGATTGTCAGTGTGCTGATTCCTCATAATTAAATACATTTGCACCAGGTACAAGTGATTTGGTCAAAAGTCTATGTTCTGTACAGTTCAATTTGCAATTTATTTACAGCTGATAATCATCACAGTTGTACTCTTCAGCTTGCTACAGGCAATTATTTTGTCACTTTGCAAATGTCATGTGCATTGTTTTTTTTTCTGCCATCTTCTGGTTGGATTCAGATGCCATCGCTTCGAAAACCTTGTTTTTCTTTTCAGCTTTCATAGTTTATCTGGTTCAGTCATTCTTTGATGTAAACATTTTCTGTCAGTTAACAGCCAGAAGGTTTCTGTCTTCTCTTATCAGTGAAGCATGTCAGCCCAAGTGCCAGTATGCAGACATCTAATTTTACATTAGAGGAAAGTAAGGTAGGAGAGGAATAAATTACTGTTGTATAAACTGTGCAGTCATACAATAGCTCTGTGTATGCATTGTATTGTGTTATGAATGACTGACTACTTAACTGCAACACACAATACTCATTCTATAGTGGCAGATGTTCTTTTCTGAATAATGAATTGTTGTTCAAAAGCAGTAACTCGCAAATAATTTAATTAAAATGTTGATTTTATATCCTTACAACTGTATCTTATATTTTATCATAGTGCAGCTGTGCTTGTAGAATATAGAGATGTGTGATTGTGTGTGTTTCAAACACCATGCAGGCATACTGATACACATAGGCATACACACACACACACACACACACGCACACACGCACACACACACACACACACACACACACACACACACACACACACACACACACACACACACACACATGATTCCTTTCAACCTCAGCTGATTTCTTATATGCTTCCTTTGGAGATTTGGTCAAAGGAAACGCAAATGATTTCTATATTTAAGGACCAGTATTTTAAAGATGGCTTTAATAATAATGCCCAGAAACTGACAGACCAGAAAAGTATTGAGATTATATTTTATTTGTTAACCAGATAAGCCCACTGGGAACCAGTGTTCCTTTTCAGGAATGACCTATGATCACTGTCTAAGTTACTTGCCTTAGCAAAAGATAATGTGGGAACTAAAGACTGGACTACAGGAATCATCTTACTAACAGAAAAGGACTTAAACCCTCTGCACTTACTGCTGCACAAATGTGAAAACAGCAAGATCAACCCTGGGATTGAATAAACTCTGTGTAGGTTCCACACAAAACCTACACTGAGTTTACATGTGTGCACAGTGATGCACAGTGAGCAGCAGCATTGCTTGCATATTCATGCCGCAAACTGCATTTAAACATAAATAAGAGAGGTTATGTGTCTGGCAACAGTGCTGCCAGCCAGGAAACAGTGTAAGCAAACATGGACAGCAATCCTGCTTAAATCAGAGCACTGAAGGTCCGTGGTTTTGCGAGAAATGCCACAGGGATAACCAGGGATTAAAAGATTGCTCTCAATCTCTTAGTGCAAGATATCTGGACAAAGGCAAATATAATGGGGGGGGGATTATTCAGATATAGGGACATATTTTCTCATTAGAAATATGCTTGAATAACCAGGGGTTTATGTTAGGATAGATGTTCTGAAGGATTTGAAGTCTGACACTCAAATGTATATAATTATTGAGTCACATCAGTACTGAGATTATCCCAGTGATATGGCAGAAAATCACAGCTTTTGATAAGGAATACACCAAAAGATATATGGCACTTTACCAGGAGTCCAATAAATATCCTGGACTACTGGACACCCCACCTTTATGCCCTAAACGTGGAATCTTCCTCTCTAATGCCAGCCATGTTTACCAGCTGAACTATAGCAATGAAAGCAAATGCGTTCCTGCTAATTCCAGCTATCACATTTACTGGTAGTGTGGAAACTGATGTTAAGTGGAGAGCAGCAGTGCTAGGCAGGAGGAATTAAATAATTGAAACTGGAAGGTTAATCTGACACATGACATTAGTTTAAGGGGTGTCTACTGATGTAGCCTGGACATGTATATTGGAATTTGGAAGATAACTGTTAGGTGAGTTAAGTTTGCAGATATGCAATAGGGGCATACATGTAATGACCTGACACATTTGTTTTTACCATTATACATTGAAAAAAATTGAGTTTTACCCTGTGAGATTCAAACCTAGGCATAAGGTACAATTCTTCCACAGCATTGCTTTTCCATCTTTGTCACAGAAGAAGTACTGCTCAGACACAGTCTGTAATCATACATAAATATGGGTGACAGTTTGAGTTCTTACACATGTACATGTGCGACTTGACAAGGTTATTGGATATAGATCCAGTGGTGTGCATCTGATGTAATTGTGAAGCCCATGCAAGTCCAGATAGCAGAATTATACTTATAGAAATATAATTGACAGTTTACCCTTAGTTATACATCTGAAAACACAATAATGGTGCCTCATCCCTCATACATACAATGCAAATCAGCTTCACTATCTAAGGTGTTATAAGTGACAGTGAATATAATGGGAAGTGGAACAACAGAAAAAGTGTATGGAATATCCTGTATTAGTACCCAGCACCATGTGTATGGCAGTCCTACACTTACACCAGTTGTCACAAGAATGTTGAAATAACACTTGTCTGTTTTTCAGTTCATTGTTGTAAACTGCACTGTCTCAACAGTAAAAATAGCTTGCATACCCTATACTAGAACCCAGGACCATTTGTACTTCAACCCTACACTTTCACCTGCTGCCCATGACTAGTTACATGACATTTTCTAATTTTCTAATCATTCTTAAGGTCTCTGTTTTAACTGTCTAGCAATTCCACTTAGCTGGTTAGCTGGTTTGCATGGTGCCCAACAGAATTAATCAAATGTATCCAGTTTCAGTTATTGGCTGTCTGAGTCCAGACAGAGCCTGCAGGTGTTTGATGACTGCAGCAACTGAGGAACCTTGCTAGCCACTGAGCAACACCACTAAACAAATTTTCATGATGAAAAACAAAAATTGCAATGATGTATTGTTTTTGACCTTTGCCCTTTTACAGATACCATGTTTGCAGGTGTTCTTCAGGTGTTCTGTCTGCTTCTGGCGTGGGCCACCGGTCCAATTTATGCACTGCTGTGCTTCAAGCAAATGAGATGAGCACAGCCAAACCTGACATTCCTTTTCTCCATTCCACATGTATGAGCTAAGCTGTGCACAGCACAACAATGCTCCCCCCCAAAATGAAAAAAATAAAAAGGAAGTGTAGTTGGAAAAGTAATTAAAATGAGGAAAAGAACCGAAGGCAACTCCCAGTAAAAAAAAAAAAATATAAATACAGCGCAGCTGGGAAAAAAAAACGGTTGACTTGACTGTATCAGTCCAAAGTATAATAATGCCAAATACAAAATACCAAAAAACACCAGAGTTCCAACCATCCTTTAAATAACATCATTACATTTTACATTTCTTTTCTCTCCTAAATATTAAAATATTTTTTTTTCCATTCTCCTCAAAATAATCACTTTTCACTTTTAATACATGAATCATTATGTCTTTGTGTAATGTGTGTTGTTTTTGGTTGTTGTTGTTGTTTTTTTTTTTTAAAGTTAAAAAACTTAAATTAAACCACAATTAACACTAAGTAATTCATTTGTGAAAGAGCCAGAAATTACATTAAATATCACATCCAAAAGGCTAAGGCAAAGCCTAAGCCTTTTGGACACATTTTCATATTTAAATATTCATTTCATTCTTCATTTTTCAATTTCTATATTTCTATGTAGATTTCACTCAACATTAAACATTAACATATATGTATAGGTATTATTATTGTGTTTGTAATTTAAAATTTAAAATAAAATTTTTTTAAATCATTTTTTTTTTAACCAAACCAAAAAAGTTAAAAGCTTTTCCCCAACTCGTTTTATCGACCTGTGTAAATCCTCTCGAATCTTCCCTGTCCAAACTCAGTAGCCCAGTGTCAATTTGATTCTTAAAAGCAAGTGGGTGTTCCTTCAGTGTGAAGCTTCACTATTCAGATTGTCGGAGTCGCCCAAATTTGCAAATCGCCTTCCCCCCTCCCTGCCCTGTCTTCCATTAATCATCCAGCCCTCCTCTCCATTCCTTTTTGTTCTATCACCTCCATAAGCCCTCCATGGTGTTGGTTCACTGTGTTGGCGTTAAGCAGGAAACCAGGGAATCAACTCAAGTGTCATTCAGATTCAATACCAACGCCTTCCTGTCCCTTAGAATCAGAACTAGGGTAGAGTGGTAGACTAGGGTCCTACATGTGCACCAAAACCAAAAAAGAGAAAACAAACCAAGAAAAAACCCAAAACTACCAAAAACCACCAATACAAAATAAATAATAAATAACAAAAGCTTGGAGTTGACTGTACAAAGAAAAATATATGCCGAATACAAATACAAGCCAGAAACCAGAGTTCAAACCAGTTCAAACTTTAAAAATCAGATATTTTACCACCATTTTTTTCACTAGGAAAATCATTTATTTTTATTTTCTCCTCATTCATTAATCATTCCTTTTAATACTTTAATAACTAACTTTTTTAATTGTGTGATGTTTTTGTAATAATGGTTGTTGTTTTTAATCATTAAATTAATTGTTTGTAATTTCAACATTTTAAACAACAACAAGAGTAATTCTTTTAAAAAACTAATAATTGTCAATAAAAATTTTCAAAATGGAAATTTTTTAAGAAATTTCAACAATTTGAAATTTTTATTCAAAATTTTCTTACATTCAAATTTTTTTAAATTTACATTTTTTCTAATTTTCATTAGGTCAACAATTAAAATATTCAAATTGTATTATTATTTTATATATTTGTATATAGTATATAGATTATTAAATATTAGGTTTTATCAAATTATGTATTTTGTATAAATTTAAAAAAAAATTTTGTGATTTAAGAAAGTGTTGTGCCAATGTGTTGTGAAAAAGCACTCCTGTACCTGTGTGTACCCCTGTGTTCTCTGTGTTGTCCCTTGCAGTAAGCCCCTCTGTACAACCAAAGGGTCATTGAAGTTTCTCGATCTCAATCACATCATTAGTGGGATTAAATGGCGAGCGCCAGCGATTGTGGACCATCTCAATCCTCGTGTGCTTTCCCTCTGCTCCAACTCATTCCCCAAGCCCTCCTCCAATCCTCGTGTTCTTTTCCAGGGACAAACTTGTTCCTTTCAAACTAACAGGCCCTCCTCATGCAACTTTCACTGCTCTGGCGTAGTAGGGACAAACTAAGAGGAGTCAGCAGGTCCCCCATCATCAGCGGTTAGTGTCCGTCAATGTCCATGTCCGTGTACCGACATAAAAAAAAGAAAAGAAACAAGGAAAGTAACCCCAAAAAAAAACCAATAAATACCAAATAACAGCCCAATAACGAAAGTAGTGGGGAGTTGAAGAAAAAATACCAAAATATGTCACGATGCCAAATACAAAACCAGAGCAAAAACCCAGGTTCAAATATACAAAATTTTAATAACATCATTGCATTTACTTTCTATTTCTTACATCTGTTTTTTTTTATTTTCTCTATTTCTGTAATGTCTTATTAATACATTTTTCTCCTCATTTTTTTAATTGTATCTTAATCGTAATTTAAGTCTTTATGATACCATTTTTTTTACAATTGTAAAAAACACATTTAAACAACAATTGAAAATCATTTAAAATACAAATAAAACAAATATTAAAAGATATTTTATTAAATTCACATTCTCTTTTTTGTGATTCAGAAATAATAATCACATTAAATTTTTATTTCAAAAATATTTATTGTATATTTTTTCATATAATTATTCAACATTATTAATTAGCTATTATAATTATATTTAAAATTTATTTATAAATAAGTCTATTTAGGTAACCTTTGTTTGTATAGGTATTATTATTGTATTTAGAGTCAGTAATATTAAATCAACTGGCAAAAATCCTTGTCCTTTTACTTCCAAGAATTTCCTCCTTGTCAAGAAAAGCGTGTTGATGTCCTCGTGCACTGCCTCAATCCAAAGGGCAAACTCCAACGGCTTATCCGTGTCAGCCAGGATCAATTTGTCCTCCATTGATTCTGCATTTTCCAGCATAAGCTGTCATCGGATTGGCGAGCATTCCTTGGATTGTCCGGGCCACCTCCATATCAGTGTCCATCCATAGTCACTTCTCGAGGCTTTCAGTCACAAACGCTTGCATTGTTCCCCACCATCTATCAGCAATCCTCAACCAGTCTTTGTCTCATGCAGCATAGTAGGGACAAACTAGACCCAGCAATCAGGTCAATCACTCCTGTCCCTATCAGCAAAGAGAATCGTTACCAACCATTCCTGTCAACTTGGAAGCAGGACAGTTAAAAAACCATTAAATGTGCCATATACAAAAGCACAAAAAAAAAAGAAAAAAAACCAGAAGTTCACAACAAAAAATCAAATAATGTAATAACATAAAAACAAACCAGAATTTTTTTATTTTGATTTTAATAACAGATAATAATAAACATTCCATTTTCTTTCCACAAACCAGAGTTCAATTCCACAATTCCTATTAACATCATAATTTTAATTCCTTTTTATCATTTTCAATTTAAAATTTAATTTTTTAATCATTAAATGAGGAAAAGCAATCTATGACATACACACTACAAAATGTTAGTACACAGGACATATTTCCACATAGGTCTGGATTTGAACTCTCACACCAATGAACCTTCAGAATAAAGTAACGGTGCTATATCCCTCTATGCCACACAAACAGCTTTGCAAGGAACTGAAATCATTCTACATAGAGCCAACTACAACATCGTCTATGGTAATATAAAACCATATAAGTGTTCTTTGTACATTTATTATCTTTGGATGTAGTGTGCTAAGTGATCACGCAACCAGTTATGAGTGTTGCTTGCAAATATGCAGCTCTGCCTTACCTCTCTGTGTTTGTTGGTCATTCTTCTCTTATCCGACCAGTAGTCTGAGATGTGCAGTCTGTAAATCATTCTATATCATTGTCCCTAAAATGTGTGAAGATATTAAATGGCATATGAAATTGCCAACAAGTGAAGGGGAGGTTGGATGGTAATGACTGGATGGGAAATAGGAAATTCACCCCAGGGATCACTTATGTGGCTCTGCTTGACAGGGGCACAGGAAAATAATTGTCTTGGGTGGCGAAAGCCAGAGTACCTTTTTGGCTAGGCTTATATAGGCCCTAGGGCTAATAGTCTAGTACCTACCTACCTATGAACCTATGAACAGAACCTGGGAATTGTGTGCTGCTTACTTACATTTCCACCCATGACAAAATTACATCTAACACTTTGTAAGATTAACCTGATACACCCACTGGATGTAGGGCAGTCTGCAGTGCTGTTGTGTTTTCCTTCTCCCCACCAGTAATCATTCACAGTTGTAATTCATTAAAGCAAATAATAAGGGAGTGCTTGTACTATGTTTACAATGGATACATGGAGGCAAGTATTTGGGTTTCAGCAGTTCTGAGTTCACACCTCATTTGCATCTTCACCATGCTGACGGTCCTCAAACTGCACCATAAAAGGTCAACCATGTAGCTACGTAAACTGAAGGTGAGCAGACTTGTTTATGTGGAGAACAGAGAAGAGAGGCTGTTGCTTTGGGATATATTTCCACAGAGGATGAACTTGAGAAGGTATGCTTGCATTTTGTCAGCTACATACTGCATATGCTGAAATGTAATTACAAAAATCTGTTTAATAGTTTAATACATATATGTTTAATATATATATATATATATATATATATATATATATATATATATATATATATATATATATATATTTATATATAAATATATATATATATGTATATATATATATATATATATATATATATATATATATATATATATATAGATATTGATTAGTAAAGGCTTTTACAGTTTTATCTGTATGCATTAGTTAGAAGTGTACTGATGGCATGGATATGTTGGTCAGGGCATTTTACATGTATACATGAATGGCAATACCTTGGCATGGAATGTTGTTTATTAAATCTGTAGATGTGTTTCAGGGACAGTTCATTCGATAGCACTTTTAACATTTCAAAGATGGTTTGTTAGCAAAATGTGTCATTTGCATGTTCTTTTAGGGGTTGGGATGCAAAGGTGAATTTCTGTTATGGCACAAATAAGGTTATGTTACTCTCCTTTTTTTTATCCAGCCTGTTGTTCATATTTCAAATCTCCTACCTCTTACTTGCTTACACTACCAAGTAACAACATGCAAGGATATGCCAGTCATTCATATTATTACACAATACACTCCAGGGTTCAACACTTAGCCTGCAAATCCAGCAGTTCCAACAGTTTTAGTTCTGGGCTGACTCTGTCTGATGCAACCAGTACACAGCCATTACCAAAACACTGCACTACCATGAATGCTTTATTGAAAGGTTGTGTGAGTTGCCTGGCATCAATGTTACTATATGTATGTACATAGGAGGAAAGTTAAGGCCCTTAGGTGGTGAATGAGTTTGCTATGTGGTGTCTTTTAGCCAATGTAAAGGCATATTGAGCACACCTGTGTCTGCCTACACCCACAACAGCTGCTGCTTCCTCCTCTGATTCCTCAGCTGCATGTGGCTGTGGTTACCTTGGCATTGGTGGTGAGATGTGTGCTCCTTCCCCTTGTTGATCATGCTGAAGCTGTGTAGCTTGGCACATACTGTGAGTAATTAACTATATGTTCATGGACTGTACTGCAAGGCTCCACTAGCTGTATCTAGACACTGGAACCATAAGTTCAGCAGCTCAAACACACACTCTATGATATTTCTGGTTTGCGCATGTGCCTCATTATGGTGTTCTTCTGCAGCTGTGTGTGCATTCCTGATGGGTTTCATCAGCCATGCTTCCAGTGCATAACCTGCATCCCCAGTAAATGACCCTGTGGAATATCCCCCTAATGAACATTTGATACAGTTGGGAGGTGTGCCAGATATGTGAGTCGTGCTAACTGCCTGGTTTGCCAGCACAAACATTCAAGATGATTTCCTTCGCATTATACATGACTTGGCAGTTAACAGAGTGGAATCCCTTTCTATCAATGTAGAGCCTTTCCTGTTTCCTGAGTGCTGCCTTAATTTCTACATGCATGTAATCTATGTTAATTTCTACATGTGTGCAATCTATAGCACCCAGTACTTCATGGTAGTGTGCTACAGGGCAGGACTTTTGCATATTACAGGCCCTTCAGGAGTACTGGCAAAATATATGTCGTCACTAGCATGTTGGAGCTTAACATTCAAAAGTTGATGGAGGATCCTGGATGTTAATGCCTGTGACACCCCCAGCATGTCCCCTGTTGGTCTTTAGAAGGTACCTATAGCTAAGATTCTAAGTGCTACACATACATTTGTCTCCACTTGGATGGTTTTCCCTCTGTTTGCCATGGCTCTGATTTGAGGATGACAGAGGTTGCAGAATTCCTGTAGTGTGTTTTTGTCTACCCTGCAGCACTATATAATTTCCACATCATGTAAATTGTGATAAGTTACCCAGGGTCTGAAAATTCTTCTCCTTCTTGGCCTTGGTCTGTTAGCAGCAGCAGCAGCAGCATAGACTTCAGCTTGTTGCACATACATATGAATTAAAGCAACAGCAGCCCCTAACATTGTTTTGGTGTGGACTGCTTTTGGTGGCTGTATTCCAATAGATTTTGGAATTCAGAGGGAAAGCCGGCATTGAAAGTACAGAGTTGCTTTACAGCTTGTTGAATAGCTCCTCCATTTTGGATGAGTTGATTAGCATACATTTCAGCTGCTTATGCTGTAATTTGCATGCCATGGTGTTTACCTTATTTGTGTTTATTGAATCCAAAACAGTGCACTACCATGAATGCTTTATTGAATGTGGCTGCACATCTTTTCTATAGTTGAAATTTCACTAAATTGGGCAGCCTATGCCATGTAAGGAATCTATTGTAGGATCAAATAAGAGGGAGAAATTATTCTTATTTTTGCTTTCGACTTTCTCCAGCTACTAAGTTTATGCAACCTCAGAATGGGTATATTTTGAGATCAGAGTTGTGGGGTCTCTGTGTGACATTTGAGTGGAGGAGACCTTGTGAAGAGTAGTTGTTTTTGTATGTTGAGTGGCCTTGAGAGTACCACTATTTTGAGACTATCACCTCCTGAGGACCTAGAAGTTTTAATTGTGGTCACTCACATTTCAAGTAACTGACACATGATTTAACCCAGTAAATCTGTGAGTGCGCACAAACACACACACATACGTATCTGTACCTCATATTTTACCCATCTGCAGCTTGAGTACCTATGCTCTTAGTCTTAGCTAAATAGCTTTAATTTATTTTAACCTAATCTTCTCGAAAAATGTTTCTCCTTCTTCACCATCTCTATACTTTCTAGTATATTTCCATTCTCTTCATCAAACATCTGTCTAGATCTTCTGAATATTCTGTTAGATCATCCTGACATCTAAATATATATCCCAACTGTCTTACAAATCCTTTATAAAACATTTTTTTCTAAATCTTTTTCTCCTCTCTGCTCAACAACAATGAAGCTTCTCCAATGGTACAAAGGCCCATTCATTATTTGGTGGTGAGGAACTTTCTTAAAATCCTCCAGCATAAGATCCCATACATGGGGTGGTACCCTGTGGGTAGACATTGGGATACTCCTGTGTTCTCCTTCACAGGGGAACAGATTTTGCTGTTACAGCCTTCTCTTTTAGTGATAATCTTTACACCTGTATCACTGCAGAGACACAAGCACTCTCATTATGCCGACACATGAGGCGTCTATTCTGAATGTCTCCATAGCCTGGAATAGACTACTTTCTAACATTAGAAGTATCACAAATGGTAACCAATTCAAAAAGCAACTAAAACTACTGTTTCATGATTCATGGATCTGTCCATGTCAAAGGAGCTATCTAAAACTTCCACCCCTTCCCAACATTGTGTCCCTCATGTGTCTACCCAGTCTCTCATCTCTCTACCCTCCTGGCTGTAGAATTCTTCTATTTCTTCCTTTACCGTTTCTTCTCAGATATGTTGTCTTTAGATAATGATATACATATCCTATCTTCCCTGTATATACAGTGTATTTTTATACTATGCAACTTGAGGTTCCTACTACTGCACTATACTGGAACTAAATCTCCAATCATACTTTTACTTAAGATATTTCCGCCTACACTGTCCTCTGATTACTGAGACTTAAATATAATTGTACACTGTACACAGTCTAGAGATGTTTTTTTTCCCTGAGGTAATCGATGCTGTATTTCACTCAGTGATACCTACTACTTGTTAATTGCAAACTCAAAATCCATGTTATATGCATCTATCTATGCCTGTTTCTTTCATATTATCACTTCTATATCTACTTTTTTTTCATTACAACTACTATGTATCTGTTTTAGAGATCATGTTTTTATTGTATTCATTATAAATATATGTGTTGGAGCTTTTCTCCTCAGGTGTCCACTGAAAATGGGCTTCTGGGTCAGTTGGACTAACCCGGTTAACAAATGTCAACTAAATAAATAAATAAATCGTTCACATGCAGGGACAGGAGCTACCATCACCAGTTTGGGCTCCCACAATGCACTGCTTCTTGGGCTCATGAGACCTTTGTGGAAGCCATTGCTGCTAGGAAAACCATCTCCAACCAAGATAGATACTGCCTATCCTCCATGCTAGCACCAACCTGAATGGTTAATGAAATCAGGTCATCTGGGTTGTAGTTGGGCCTTTTTTCCTGTATTCTTCAAAGTCAGCATTTATAAAATAAATGTTCTTACTACTTTTTTTTACTAAACAGGAACACATACTCTCTTTCCTTGCTACCATGTACTTTTACATCCTTTAGACGTCTATCTTCATTTATACATTTATTTTTGTATTCAAATAATTTTCTTTGGAAATAGTACCCACTATGCCACAAAGTTCATAAAAATAATGTTTCATTTCTGTATTACCTTCTTACAGCCTGATTAAATGTCTTTCCACTTTTCTTCCATAACTATTCCTGCTTTTACCAAGAGATACCCTTTCTTATTTTGTCTATCCCCTTCCCCCTTTCTCTTGTGTAAACAGTAACTAACTTATGTCTAGAAACGTCTTTCATTTGTACTGACATTAAACTAAGAATCACTTCATATGTACTCAATTTATAATTACAGACTTGTACTGCAACACATATCCCCAGTTCTTCTAGAGATACAAGCTGATCCATATCTGTAACTTCTACATAAGTTTATTCATCACTACTCAACTGCCTCAGATCACATTTAAAGTTCATTCATTCAGTCATTCTCTGATTACTCATTTAATCTGATTCAGGGTCATTGTGAAGCTGAAGCGTAGAGAACATAACCTTTGAAAAAATGTCAGTCCACTGCAGGGAATAGCTACACACACATATATACATATATAGCTATATGGGTCTACTTCTAAATTTTGAAGTTTCAAAACTTAGAATTTCTTATGGTTGAAACCGTAAGATCAAAGTTTTGAAGCTCCAAACCATTTAAATGGAGATTGTCAACAGTGCAGAAGGTATGTTTACTGTTTTCTTTGTGGTAGTGCAGTCTCTGACTTGGTATATTTAATTAGAATGGGATGTGGGAGTGCAGGAGGGCTTGCCTCCTGCAAATATATAAAAAATAAAGATTTTTTTTTTATTTACATTTCAAGTTTCAGAACTTCAATCTTATGGTCATGACCACAAGAAATTCAAAGTTTTGAAACTTTGAAATTTAGACGTAGACCCATCTTTCTCTCTCTCTCTCTCTCTCTGTATATATATATATATATATATATATATATATATATATATATATATATATATATATATATATATATATATATATATATATATATAATATACACACACACACACACACACACACACACACACACACAGTTATACTTTACACCTACAAGAAGTTTGAAGGATCATCAGTTTGCTTACAGCTTGCACTTGTGCAAAGAAACTGCAAAATCCAAGGAAAACTGGTGGGAGGTATGGACACAGGGAGGGCATGGAGACTCCCTGCAGAAGGCACACCAGCTGAGCAAATCATTGTTGAAACAAGTGCTAACAAGCTAACAGCTGCACCATACTAACACCTAGATTTAGAGTCCCATAAACAAAATTCTGACTTGCATTCGCTTAAATATTTAAACCTCCTTCTTCTTTCTATTTGTTCTGCAGTGCATCCATGTTAGTAATTCTAAACTTGTCCAGATCATTATTCACGCAGTCTGCAACTGTTAGCCTTACTGGCTTTATCATCTCAAATCTTTCTATTGTTATTCCCCCAACTCTGGAACAGTCCTCTTTCTGAAATGAAAACAAGACTTCAACCTTTATTCTTGAACATATTCTTATTCTTGCTCATAGATTCATAGTTATTCCAAAGCCACCACATCTTAGGACTATTGATGCCTTATCAGTACCCATCCCCCAAAACTGTACCTCTTTTTTCCAGGAGGCTCACATCAATTAATCCTGGAGTAAATCTGTGGATACGCATCCAGTCATCTAGGTTATGTTTAAAGAAAAATAGTGATTTGCACTGTTTACATGTTGGGGATGGTTTTAGATGTGTAGGGTTATAAACCTATATCAACGTTGTGCTCTACTTACCTGCTGTCGAACATTTTGGACCCTAGTTCTAATATTGGAGCTATTGGACTTGTGATAAAACAGAATGTCCAGGAAAATCAGGTGCCTAAAGATGTAGTGAGTAAGGCAGCAAGCTTACCCCTGAAATGTCTGTAAGACACTGAACAAGGGGATATCATTTGCAGGTTATTTTGGTAGCTCAGGGATGTTGGGCCTGTGATCTTTTAGTTCAGGAACTTTGAAGGTATTTCTAATTGTCTGATATGTTAAGTGAGATACATCCCAAAGTAGGCGATGTAGTTCATAATTGCAATGAACAGTGATGAAAATAACAGTGATTTATTTATTTTATTTAACATTTGGTTACCAGGAAAGTCCGACTTGTAACATACCAATTTTCAGCAGGGGCCCAAGGAGAAATGCTCCAGATGCATGTCTTTGTAATGTGGGAGGAAAACGAGGCACCCAGAGGAAACCACACAAATGCAGGGAGGACATGCAGATTTGGCACCAAGGGCACCTCAGCCAATAACCAAACCTGTGAACCTCTTGCTGTGAAGAGACAAGGCAAACCACTGCACCACTGTCCCATGATTAGCTCATTCATTTGAAAATTAGCTGGGCTACATAAAAGGAGTTTCTGAGAACCATTGTTACATGATCAAAGTAAGAGGTAATATTAATGCAAGTACCTAGGTCCCTGACTACAGTTTTGTTTTGAAGTAGTATGTTGTCAATTCGGTTTGATTAGTAGAGGGACTGTCTACCAAAAGTGATAGTGCTACACTTTCTAGCATTTATTTTGAACCCATTTTAGTACACATAAGTGTGTGTGTGTGTGTGTGTGTGTGTGTGTGTGTGTGTGTGTGTGTGTGTGTGTGTGTGTGTGTGTGTGTGTGTATACATACATATATATATATATATATATATATATATATATATATATATATATATGTGTGTGTATATAAAATTTACTGAAGTTAATCTAAACTTCAGTAGATACACACTCATTACTAACAAAAGGGAGAAAAAAAGAAAAAAAGATTAACATCCTAATGTGCATGCCCTGAGACACAGCCTCAGACAATGCAAAAGAAAACTACGGTATATATAACCAATATCACACAATATCAAGGAAAGGGCGTATCCCCAACACTGTTAAGGTAGTGATCTTGCATAGCTGTTGACCATCTGCTTGTCAACAAAAATGTGTAGGAAAGACAGACGTCAACTTTTACCACAGATGACTAACACTGGGGATCTTATATGTATTGATCTATCTATCTATCTATCTATCTATCTATCTATCTATCTATCTATCTATCTATCTATCTATCTATCTATCAATCTATTTATCTAGCTATGGATGAATCTTGTTGAACTGACATTATGTTGATGTGACACACTAATGTCAAAACACACAGCGACATGCTTCTGTGCATGCGCAGAGGTTACTCCTTGGAACATGCAGAGTTAACAGTTGTGTTTTTTGCAGGGAGGCCCATTGTTGCCAAATGTCCCTGCTCATTATACATTTTAACTCTGAGATCAAACAATGCTGGAGAAAGGGTATATTCCTCACCCCCTGGATTGTCTGTTATCACACATCTGTCAACCATCTGCACTGCTGACCAAAGGGTGTTGACAATACAGTTGATTTTACCCACACAAGACCAATAGTAGGTAAACTATATCCATCTCTCTCTCTATATATATGTATATATATATATATATATATATATATATATATATATATATATATATACACACATATCTTCTTTTTCTTTCAGCTGCTCCTGTTAGGATTACCACAGTGGATAATCTGTTTTCATTTCTTCCTGTCCTCTGCATCTTGCTCTTTTGCGCCAGCCACCTGCATGTCCTCTATCACCACATCCATAAACCTTATCTTGGCCTTCCACTTTTCCTCTTAACTGGCAGCTCCAACCTTAGCATCTTTTTCCCAATATACCCAGCATCTCTCTTCAGCACATGTCCAAACCAATGCAATCTCGCCTCTCTGGCTTTGTCTCCAAACCGTTTAACCTGAGAAGACCCTCTAATATATTCATTTTTAATCCTGTCCATTCTCATCACACCCAGTGCAAATCTTAGCATCTTTAACTCTGTGACATCCAGCTCTAACTCCTGTCTTTTCATCAGTGCCACCATCTACCAACCCATATAACATAGCTGGTCTCACTACCCTCTGATAGACCTTCCCTTTCACTCTTACTGGTACCCGTCTGTCACAAATCACTCCTGACACTCTTCTCCATCCCCTCCACCCTGCCTACACTCTCTTTTACACTTCTCTTCCACACTCACCATTACTCTGAACTGTTGATCCCAAATATTTAAACTCAACCACCTTCACCAGCTCTACTCCCTGCATCCTCACCACTCCTCTGCCCTCCCTCTCATTCATTCACATCTATTCTGTCTTAGTCCTGCTGACCTTCATTCCTCTCCTCTCTAAAGCATATCTCCACCTCTCCTGGGTCTCATCAACCTATTCCCTACTCTCACTACAGATCACAATGTCATCTGCAAACAACATAGTGCAGGGGACTCCTGTCTGATCTTGCCTGTCAACCTGTCCATCACCATTGTAAATGAGAAAGGGCTCAGTATAACATATATTACTTATATCTACATAAAAATAATGTCCATTTATTTTATCTCACAATGTATGTTTTCTTCCCTTCCCTTCTTTTGTTTTGAATGGTTAATGTTTGTTGTAATGTTTTAAGAATTGTACCCTTTTTATTCTTTTTTTCTTTCTTCTCCCTCTTTCAGCAGGAATAGACTTGCCTTCATCACTTCACTCAGCTTCACCCCTCCATTCCAGAACATTCCGTCTCTCCTGCCATCATCTTTTTGGGCCAGTTTTCCTAAGTTTATTTATTGCATTATACATTTGAAATACAAATATGTAAATTAAATCCTTATTTTACTTATTTACTTATTCAAATTTGTTAACTGGGTTGATGGGTTGGTTCTAGGCCCCTTTTTAAACATGTTGTGGGCCATAGGCAAAGTGCAACAACAGTGAGTGTGAGTGGTACAACATACTGAATAATTTATAGCAACTAACTAAATAATAATGCAGAGTAAAAGTTAAACCAGAATGTGTGAGTACTTAATGCTAAATAAAAAAAGAAAGTAAACTAAAAACAAATCATTCAAGCAACATCATGGGTATTTTATTCAAAGTTAAGTGCTTTCATTTTTTAAGAAAGGGCCTCACCATAATGAATGAGGTTCATGACTAAAAAGAACAAAAACAGCTAACTGAATAAAATATCTCCACTGTTGATTGAACAGTTTTGTTTTTAACAATGCAAACTATTTTAAATACAAATTTTAAGAACATCAAAGTAGAAGGAAACAAAACAAACACATATAAAAACAAAGCACAGCACTCCTTTGAACAGTATATGTCCACATCCAAAGCCTTTTCACCCCATTGTGTCAAAGTTAGGGCTCTGAAAATCAGATTGAATGTATCAAAGTAGAAGAACAAAACAAGCACACACTAACACAACATAGTATCCTCAAATAAAATATTACTACCCACAAAGTGTTTTGTTCTCCTGCCAATATCCCTCAGAGTTAGGACTCCCAAAACAAGTGCCAGGTCTCATCTATGCAGCAACAGTCCCTCCTTACTCAAAGTAAATGTCCCATTCTGGACTTCATTTAGGTTCAGTTCTCTTCTTTTTTTCCATGTCAGCCTCTCTTTTATAATTTTTTAGATTATTAATTGACATTTGATTACCAGGAAAATCTGACTAGGTAGGAGTCCATTTTCAGCAGAGGCCTGGTGAGAAAACCTCCAAAGTATTACAACACTTTAAGAAGAATAAATTTCACAGTCTTTAAAAATAATAGAAAAAACAACTACAGTTTAAATACTTTATGCCATATTAGGCATAATGTGAAAACACTGGTTAAGAACAGATGCAAGTTATATGAGAATTATTTAATAGTTAGAGAAATTTTTGCCAGTTTATACAGAAATTAAATGTCTTTGTTGATGTCTTTAGGCTTTTCCCGGTTAGGGGTCCCCACAGCAGAACTCCAGTCCACTAATGATTGGCAGCAGATTTTTATGAATGCCGAGGTGCCAACTCGACGTCCAACCTTGACATGCCCTTTTACACATGTCTTTCGAATGCCCATGCAACCATGGGGAGGACATGCAGACTCCACACAGAAGGTACTCCCCGCACTCCAGCCGAGAATTGAACGGGAGAACCTCTTGCTGTGAGGCAACAATGCTACCACTGCACCACAGCGGAAGTCCGTACAGAAAGCAGAAATTAAATGTAATATATATATTAAAATATATATATACACATATCTTCTTTTTCTTTCAGCTGCTTCTGTTAGGATTACCACAGTGGATAATCTGTTTTCATTTCTTCCTGTCCTCTGCATCTTGCTCTTTTGCGCCAGCCACCTGCATGTCCTCTATCACCACATCCATAAACCTTATCTTGGCCTTCCACTTTTCCTCTTAACTGGCAGCTCCAACCTTAGCATCTTTTTCCCAATATACCCAGCATCTCTCTTCAGCACATGTCCAAACCAATGCAATCTCGCCTCTCTGGCTTTGTCTCCAAACCGTTTAACCTGAGAAGACGCTCTAATATATTCATTTTTAATCCTGTCCATTCTCATCACACCCAGTGCAAATCTTAGCATCTTTAACTCTGTGACATCCAGCTCTAACTCCTGTCTTTTCATCAGTGCCACCATCTACCAACCCATATAACATAGCTGGTCTCACTACCCTCTGATAGACCTTCCCTTTCACTCTTACTGGTACCCGTCTGTCACAAATCACTCCTGACACTCTTCTCCATCCCCTCCACCCTGCCTACACTCTCTTTTACACTTCTCTTCCACACTCACCATTACTCTGAACTGTTGATCCCAAATATTTAAACTCAACCACCTTCACCAGCTCTACTCCCTGCATCCTCACCACTCCTCTGTCCTCCCTCTCATTCATTCACATATATTCTGTCTTAGTCCTGCTGACCTTCATTCCTCTCCTGTCTAAAGCAAGCATATCTCCACCTCTCCTGGGTCTCATCAACCTATTCCCTACTCTCACTACAGATCACAATGTCATCTGCAAACAACATAGTGCAGGGGACTCCTGTCTGATCTTGCCTGTCAACCTGTCCATCACCATTGTAAATGAGAAAGGGCTCAGTATAACATATATTACTTATATCTACATAAAAATAATGTCCATTTATTTTATCTCACAATGTATGTTTTCTTCCCTTCCCTTCTTTTGTTTTGAATGGTTAATGTTTGTTGTAATGTTTTAAGAATTGTACCCTTTTTATTCTTTTTCTTTCTTCTCCCTCTTTCAGCAGGAATAGACTTGCCTTCATCACTTCACTCAGCTTCACCCCTCCATTCCAGAACATTCCGTCTCTCCTGCCATCATCTTTTTGGGCCAGTTTTCCTAAGTTTATTTAT
The DNA here is from genome assembly GCF_019279795.1 of Protopterus annectens. Lineage (NCBI taxonomy): Eukaryota > Metazoa > Chordata > Ceratodontiformes > Protopteridae > Protopterus > Protopterus annectens. The sequence goes on along the minus strand of NC_056726.1, from coordinate 896,464,203 downwards.
TGCATTATACATTTGAAATACAAATATGTAAATTAAATCCTTATTTTACTTATTTACTTATTCAAATTTGTTAACTGGGTTGATGGGTTGGTTCTAGGCCCTTTTAAACATGTTGTGGGCCATAGGCAAAGTGCAACAACAGTGAGTGTGAGTGGTACAACATACTGAATAATTTATAGCAACTAACTAAATAATAATGCAGAGTAAAAGTTAAACCAGAATGTGTGAGTACTTAATGCTAAATAAAAAGAAAGTAAACTAAAAACAAATCATTCAAGCAACATCATGGGTATTTTATTCAAAGTTAAGTGCTTTCATTTTTTAAGAAAGAGCCTCACCATAATGAATGAGGTTCATGACTAAAAAGAACAAAAACAGCTAACTGAATAAAATATCTCCACTGTTGATTGAACAGTTTTGTTTTTAACAATGCAAACTATTTTAAATACAAATTTTAAGAACATCAAAGTAGAAGCAAACAAAACAAACACATATAAAAACAAAGCACAGCACTCTTTTGAACAGTATATGTCCACATCCAAAGCCTTTTCACCCCATTGTGTCAATCAAAGTTAGGGCTCTGAAAATCAGATTGAATGTATCAAAGTAGAAGAACAAAACAAACACACACTAACGCAACATAGTATCCTCAAATAAAATATTACTACCCACAAAGTGTTTTGTTCTCCTGCCAATATCCCTCAGAGTTAGGACTCCCAAAACAAGTGCCAGGTCTCATCTATGCAGCAACAGTCCCTCCTTACTCAAAGTAAATGTCCCATTCTGGACTTCATTTAGGTTCAGTTCTCTTCTTTTTTTCCATGTCAGCCTCTCTTTTATAATTTTTTAGATTATTAATTGACATTTGATTACCAGGAAAATCTGACTAGGTAGGAGTCCATTTTCAGCAGAGGCCTGGTGAGAAAACCTCCAAAGTATTACAACACTTTAAGAAGAATATATTTCACAGTCTTTAAAAATAATAGAAAAAACAACTACAGTTTAAATACTTTATGCCATATTAGGCATAATGTGAAAACACTGGTTAAGAACAGATGCAAGTTATATGAGAATTATTTAATAGTTAGAGAAATTTTTGCCAGTTTATACAGAAATTAAATGTCTTTGTTGATGTCTTTAGGCTTTTCCCGGTTAGGGGTCCCCACAGCAGAACTCCGGTCCACTAATGATTGGCAGCAGATTTTTATGAATGCCGAGGTGCCAACTCGACGTCCAACCTTGACATGCCCTTTTACACATGTCTTTCGAATGCCCATGCAACCACGGGGAGGACATGCAGACTCCACACAGAAGGTACTCCCCGCACTCCAGCCGAGAATCGAACGGGAGAACCTCTTGCTGTGAGGCGACAATGCTACCACTGCACCACAGCGGAAGTCTGTACAGAAAGCAGAAATTAAATGTAAGTCAGTATGATACAAACAAGAATTGCAAAATGAAATGAGAGAAAAGCATGCTTATGGTATATTTAGACAGAAAGCCAGGGGAAAGAAATGGATAAAAGTAATGAAGTGAATAAAGACGGGAGAGTAAGGAGATGTTAGGTGTGAATAGATATTTGTTAACATTTAGGGGTATAGTTATTATTTATTTACATTATTTATGCTGTCTTATTTCCCCTTCTAGTCTCTTGCAGTAACACTCATAACCTATCTGTTCATAATGCTATCTCTTGTATTCTTTCATATTGTGTCAACTTGCCCTTTTTCTCTGTTTAAACCTAGCAAGGTGAATTACTACTCTCCATTTTCTTCTTAAAAAATGGTTAACCATTCATCATCATCAGTGCTTTTTTCCCAGATTTGGAACATTTAAAAAGCTCCAGAACATATGACCCATACTGACTTAGTCTTCAATACATTACCAAAATCCCATTATAGATGTTCTTTGATTCCTTCACCACCTATGAATGAATTTCATACATTAATTTCAAATAATAGGTATTCCACCTTCTTTTATTAATCCTAACAGGAATTTCATCCCACTCCTTTGGGGTAGACTCTCTCCCATCTGTTGTAAGCCATCTTATGCTTTACCACTCCTCAGAACTTTTATTTTTATTCTGGATAATTTCCTTGTATGTAATCCACTCAATTTAATTTCACCTTTCTGCCTGTCTACCTTACCCTCATAGGTAGAAATGTTATACCTATTAGCTATTAATGCATTAATGTATTGTAAAATCCTATCAATAAAAAAAAAATAATAACAGACTACAATTGTTGAAATTTTAACTAGATGGCTAAACATATTTATTTTGTTTGTTAACCAGGTGAGCAAAGTGGTTCACAACACAATCCTTTCAGCCAGTTCTTGGGCTACAGGACCTTAAAATCATTCCACTCCAAGAAGGAATATCTACCACTAACATATCCTGCAGTAGTGAAAAAAATCCTTAATCCCCTAGACGCCCCTTTTTTCAGCTACAACTTCCAATTTTCTGAATGCCATTCAGTAAACATGTTTGGTTTATTCAGCACTGTTAACTGTAAATATATACTGACAAAGTCTTGTTTAGCCGTAGTCATTTTCTGAAGATTTAGAGGAATCCTATTATATTTCTCCTGCCAAATCATCCAGTCACCAATAACTCCTTGGGCAGGACCCTCACTCCTTACTTACTCTGTTATTCTTAAAGTGTATTAGTTCTGGTTAAAGCACATGGGCTTCAGGCCAGTTATTTTACATTAAGAAGGTGTGTGGTCTGCACTCTTGTGTGAGAAGAGGTTGGACTCTGCCCTTCTGAGCTGGGAATTTCTGGTTAAAGGTTTATAGTGCCTGAATATTTGAATTGTATCTTACTGAAATTGGTACACCTTGTTTGCTGTAGCATAGACTAGATCCAGGCCTGCTGAATCTAACTTTGTTTATATGCTTGTTGTTTGTTTGCTTGTTATTTCCCTGGAACACTAATTCCACCTAATACACGGCTTCTCAGTGCTTCTGTGGATCACTAGTGATATCTGCATTGCTTACTGTACTTATTTCCTTGTTTCACTTGAAAGAAAGTTACTGTTTGTCATTTTTGCATTTAAGTTACCTGTAACACATTACACTTAAGTTACCTGGCACTTGCTCACTAAAGCAATTATATAAGTCAGCACTAAAAATTAAAATCACTATACCCTCACTCCCCACTGGCCCTTGTTTTCAATTATTAAGGAATTCCCAATATTATTCTAGCATGTCCAAAGGTCAGTTGTCAATCTCCTCTCCGGTCCAGCTGGTGAATCTGGGAATCTTGAGGCAATGTTACAACTGCCTCATTTACACAGACAACCCTCTCCTCCTCCCAACAAATTTCAACACATGTGAGAGATGCAACCATATAGCCAAACTGGAGGCTAAGCTCTCTCAACTCAGTACTGGCATAACCAGTCAGGAGGAGAAGGAAACCACACTCACTACAATTCCAGTCTCACATAGACCTACCCTGACAGCAAACCAAACACATAATCACACAAAAACATACTCGGAGGCTCTAAATAAAGATCTGCCTAAGCAGCAGAGATCTCCAAAGCAGACACCGAAGCAACCGCTACCCCAAAACAAAACACGTGCACCACATATCTCACAAAGCCAGTGTGCCGAACAGTCACAGCCCTTAAGACTAAACAACACACCTGATACACTTGTAATAGGTGACTCTATCGTCAGGCACACTGACGTCCCGCTCACCAGGCTGAACAAGGAGAGGGTCACGGTGAGCAGCCTGTCGGGCGCTAGGATCCGCAACATAACACAAGCACTCAGGTCACTCCAAGGCAAGTACAAATATGACTCAGTCATTGTCCATGCTGGTGTGAATGACCTGAGACGTACCTCCCTGAACTACATGAAAAGAGACATAAAGGAGCTCTCTGAGCATGTAGCCCAGGCCGGTATGACCCTGACCTTGAGTAGCATCTTACCCTCACCAAGAATGATGCCACAATATGAAGACAAGATGATCAATTTCAGCAATTGGCTTAAGTACTGGTGTCATTCAAAGGGGATCCAATGCCTGTCAGCTTGGGATGATATGCTCGATAAGCCACGATGCTTCATTAGGGACGGCTTGCACCTGTCACCCCTGGGCTTTTGGATATTGGCAAAGGCTCTTGCTACCCCCATAGTGCCTTTTTTAGGCAAGGCTCAAAAGACAAACCTACCTCCATAGGTATCACAAGGGATAAGAAACTAAGAGTAATGCTACTCAATTCCAGTAGTCTAAACCTCAAGATGCACGCACTCAAAACTCTCCTTAGCATGGAGAACATCGATATCTGTGCAGTAACAGAAACCTGGTTTAGGGCTCCCGAGAGCACCCCAGCACTACCAGGTTATACCTCATACCATGCTTTTCGGCCCCAAAACTTGGACCGAACCACAAAAGGAGGGGGAGTATTGATATTCATCAAAGATACCCACACCTCCAGGTTGATGGCAAAGCACGAAGCATCAGAGACTATCCATGTGCAACTAACAGTGGGTAAAACTGCCTTCCAGTTTATAGCCTGCTACAGACCACCCTCCCAAACCCAGGAACCCCACTTTGCCTTCCTGAGAACACTGAAAAATATGAAGGTCTCTCCAACCCCATTATATTAGGTGACTTCAACTACCCAAACATAGACTGGGAGCATTACTCTAGCTCCAACACCCTAGCCCAAAGGTTCCTAGAATTTATAAACTCAAATGCTATGGAACAACTTGTTACCACTCCCACAAGAGTGGAAAACATACTGGACCTGATCATCACCAACATGGGGACTCTATGCTCCAGGGCAGAAGTGTATCCCTCACTGGTAAGATCAGACCATAAACTAATCTCACTGGATATTCACATCCCGACCCCACCCCCTGCCCAGAAAACCACAGTGAAAAACTTCTCTAAAGCAAATTTCACACTCCTCAAAACCGAGGTGGAATCCTTCAAAGCCCCCGGGCCTGTGGAAAATACGGCCCAGACCGCAGAATCCTTTATAAATGCATTCTATGAACACCTTCAGGAATGCATGGATCATGCGATCCCAAATAAAACCAAGACCCAATCCTCCAAAGGCAGACGTCCTGTCTGGTGGACCCCAGCCATAAACAAACTATACAATAGAAGGAGGGACCTATTAAATGATAGAGCAAAATCCCAAAAAGGGAAGGCATCACTGATCAGTATTAGCAAAAAACTACGGGCACTCATAAAATTGTCTAAGGCCAGCTTCAAGAGAAAAATTGCACAGGACACTAAGGATAATCACAAGGCTTTCTTTAGTTATGTTAGGAACCTGGGTGGTAATTCCCAGATATGCTCAGAATTAGTCCAAAATGACAAAAAATACACTGAACCCACAGACATTGCCAACATCCTAGCTGACAGGTTCAGCGCAAACTCCCCCCCCCACCAAAAGGGCAAATATCTATCCCAGCAGAGTGCTGCCCCCCTGACATCTCAGATGCTCAGGTAAGAGCCGCCCTCTCCAAAGCAAAAAACACAGCATCAGTGGGACCAGACGGTGTCCCAGGCTGCGTCCTACATGAACTCCAAGAAGAGCTAAACCCAAACATAAAACTACTGTTCAGTCTCAGCCTTACTACAGGATATGTGCCCAAAGAGTGGCGTACAGCAACAGTGGTCCCTCTCCATAAAGGTGGTGCCTCAACGGATCCTGGAAACTATCGCCCCATAAGCCTGACTAGCTTGGTCTGCAAAGCTATGGAAAGGATCATCATGGACCTCATAAATAAAGATATTGGGGACCTACAGACACTGGATCCTACCCAGTTCAGCTTTGTTAAGGGCAGATGCTGCATCTTAAACCTGGTTGATTTATTTGAAACAGTCACTAAGGCCATTGACGAGGGGAAGGTGGCCCACACAGCCTACCTGGACCTCGCAAAAGCCTTCGATATAATACCCCACTCTGGCATTATAGATAAGCTCACCAGCTTAAATATAAACCCCTATGTCACTAGATGGATTGCAAACTGGCTCAAGGACAGAACCCACATGGTTAGAATTGCTGGAGCCATGTCAGACTCCAAACCAGTTACAAGTGGTGTCCCACAAGGCTCAGTCCTGGGACCTCTCTTGTTCAGTATATATTTCTCGGAGGTACAGGCCAACACAGAAGGACTGTGGCTGACCAAGTTCGCAGATGATTGCAAACTGGGTGCCATAATCGACTCTCCAGCTGACACAAGCATCCTCCAAAAGGGCCTCATAGAAACAGACAACTGGTGCCACAGCCATGGCCTCAAGCTAAATGCCAAAAAGTGTATAGTCATCCCCTTTGGCAAAAACAAAGTGACCACAAATTACCACATAGGTGGTAATCTCTTAAGTACAGAAGAAGTAATTAGGGACCTGGGGACCCAAGTTGATAGCAATCTCTCATTTGACAACCACGTGGCCAAAGTGGTTAGAAAAACATTTTATATAGCCCACTTAATCATGAAGGGATTCACATCTAGATCAGGGGAGGTCATTGTGCCTCTTTACTCATCCCTCATCAGGCCCATAATTGAGTACAATGCCCCTTTGGGATGTACCTTACCAGACACCTGCAGCAACTGGAAAGACCCCAAAAGTACCTCACCAAGATGATCAAAGGGCTCAAACAGATGCCATATGCTGCCCGGTTAAAGAAACTCCAGCTCTACTCAGTGGCATACTGCCTGTTCAGAGGTGATCTGTGCCTGACGTATAAAGCCATGTCCAACCCGGAATTAATGGACATGCTGCACCTCAGAAAATTCAAATCCCATCGAGCTACACGCTCGAGAGACTTGAACCTCAGCACTGAAATAAATAGGACATGCTGGAGGGACAGATTCATAACCCAGAGGCTCCCTTCACTCTGGAATAAAATCCCAGTCCAGGTTAGGCAGAGTCCCTCATTGACTCTCTTCAAGAGGAATCTTGATGAGTGGATGGGAGATCGTAGGTTTACCCCGGGTATCACTTCTGTGTCACTGTTAGACAGAGGCACAGTATACTAATCTCGAAAAAGGGCATAGCAAAATAAATTTAAAATGGGTGGCGAAAGCCAAACACATTCTGGCTAGGCTTATAAATACCCTAGGGCAGATAGCCTAGTATGAACCTATGAACCTATGAAGAATGCCTGTATATCTTCACAGAGATCTTTCCTGTTGTCCATTTATAATTATCTTAATATATATGCAGATGATATCAATAAGCCATACCCCATGCCAATGAGCTCAGCAAAAATCTCATGTTCTCTTTAGCCACGCTATGAACATTACCATCTGACATAAATTGCTCACAGCAAGCCTAGAATGTTACCGCCCACTTACTGTTTTCTTTATTTGGTATGTATTGGATAAATGCAGTGCTCTGGGTACCACCATCATTTTTATTCTTCCTGCTAAGGTCCATCCTTTAAATGTACTTCTTCCTAGCATTCTGTATGGTAACTGACTTAACTTATCATGTAACCTTAATGTGTTCTCCCAGTTGTTAATAAAGTCTAATCCTTTCTTGGGTACTTTTATATATGCACATACAAGTGATACAGATGCATAGAACTGTACAAATGCAAAGCTGTGATGTCTTTTCTGTATTATCACATCATTAGTTCAATAATAATTATTTTCAGAAAAAAAAGTAATACTCCTCTAGTTGTATTATTAACAGGGTGCTTTATTCTGTTTTCATTATATGTTCTTTACTTCTTTTATCAGGTTTGCTTTTCAGTTTCCCAGTTATCCCAATTTCCCAGTTGCCGTGCTAGACAGAGGTCCAGGGAAGTAAATAGTGTGGGAAGAAATAGCCAGGGAATTGTTATGGCTAGGCTTGTAAAGGCCCTAGAGCCGATAGCCTAGTGCCAACCTATGAACCTATCCCTGCCTCCTTTACTTTCTCATATCACATTCCCAGCAGTTTGTACAATGTAAATGTCGCAATTTCCTTGTATACTGCACTGAATTCAGAAATGACCTTCCTGACAATACATTTTGTGTTTACATTCACATTCCCTTCAGAAATGTTTAATTTCCCCTTTCCTGCTATGTTTTCTTTCTAGCACATTCAAATATAGATGTCCTTTTTAATTACATATTAAACACTTTGGGCTGTTTCATATAATGCAAAGCTTTTCTAGTATCCCCTACAAGTTCACATTGTCCAAATGGCACAATGTTCCTTTATTTACTTTCACTTCAGTTGCAATTTCCCATCCATCCCTCTTTATGCTACAGCTGCTCCTTATCAAATGAAAGAACCCTAATGGATCAGTGTCATCTTTTGTGCTACCAAAAGGGGAGCCCTAAAAGACAGGCTTGGTTAACTTCATTATCATAAGGTCTGGAGTTTCCTCTGTCCATTTTATATTTATTGATTGATTGATTGATTGATTGATTGATTGATTGATTGATTGATTGATTTACAGTTTTCTGTTCCCCTTTTTGTGATTATGATGACGTGCAGTTCTTTAAATGCCATATTTGATTTCTTAGCTTTGTTGGCATAGGGGAAAAAAGTCCTGAGTATGAACCAAGCAAGCTGAGCTTTGTTAGTATATTGGACACCTGTTCGGCTGATGTGGGTGGGGAGAAGAGTGACTAGTCCTAGCTTACCTCTTCCCATTGTAAGAGGGATAGGGGTATGTACACATCGTGCAATCTTTATGGTGGAATCTGTGGTATAGATCAGGGATAAAATGGTCTGGTGAGGTGGAGGCTTCAGAATCGATGGTTTCACACATCAAGAAGTGGATGTGCATTGCAAAGGACCATTGTATGTAAACCTTTTGAATGCTAATAGCACCCCTTAATGCATCAATAAAATATGTCTTCCCTCTTCAGTTCATTTTATTCTTAATCTGGGTAATGAATGGGTCATAGTGCTCTCACCATGGGTAATGGGTCTATCAGGCAGCCAAGATAGATGGACTAGCTGGTTAATTGGAGTAGTCTGGTCTAAAAAATAATGTTACAGTTGACTTATCTTTTGAACTGACAGATATTAACATAAAAAGTAAGCATGCATTATTTGCTATTAGCAGCAGAATGTTCAAGGTATGAAAATTTTACTACTTCTCAAAATAAAATTAAACTTCCTAAAAATTAATGCAAAGTGAAGTGAATAATGTTGCTTTGTACACGAAGAAAAAAGTGAAATGTACCATTATTTTATTATCATTCAGTGAAACTGCCATTAGTTAAAATAAAATGCTCAAAGCAACACAGTTTGTGTTCTACATCTGTAGATTAAGGCTAGATTCAGTTGCAAAAATCCTTGGCCTTTACTTTCAATGTCCACTTCTTCTTATAAAATTCCTTATTTTTCCCTGTAATCCCGCATGATATGAGTAAAACCAATTTTGTATCTCAGTTTGATGCAAGATGGCACATACTAAGCGATAACCAATTGTTTTAAGACAAGAAAATGGCTTGTCACAAAGGGCAGATCTAAGCATAGGTTCATAGGTTCATAGGCTGGTACTAGGCTATCGGCCCTAGGGCCTATACAAGCCTAGTCATAACAAAATTCCCTGGCTATTTCTTCCTGCAATATTTACTTCCCTTGCCACAGATTCCCATTCAGCAGAATAGCACTTGGAGGGAGCCACTTGAAATCTAACATTGCAATTCATAGCATTTGTATGAAAAGCTTTTATTTTCTAAAGAATGAGAAGTTGCTGTCACCCGCAGAAATGGAATACAAACCGGTTACTGCGTCAGTGAGTGGGCTGTAAGAGGACAAAAGAAGCTGCCTTAAATGCATTCTGAAAAAAAAATGAATATAAATCTAGTTTTCTTTTTTTATAAGTGTTTGTTGTATAATATAAGGTATTCAAGCCAACACATGCAAAGAAACACACACACATAATGCATTATTAATTCATTAATAGTTATTATCAGGAAAAACTATTCAGCTTCCCATTGTGTAATTAGCAGAGTAAGTTAGCATAATAAGCTACAATAAAGTAGATAATTCAGGTCATAGTACATCAGAGCATTGCTACCACAAAAAGACTTCATTTTTAATTAGTAGAGTTTTATGTAGTCTTTAGAAATTTCCAGAACTAGATACTGCTGTATATGTATACACAGAGCATAGTGGGTTACATGCACTTTTGCATGCATATTGCCGTACCAGTACCCAGATCTTTTTTCATGCTATATGTTACTATTTATGACAGCCTTCACTGTTTCATATGCTACTACTTTTCAAGAAACTTTTTCTTAAATAAAGTCTGTCAGTTTTATAGATGTATCAGCAGTTAACAATAAAACATGCTCCAAAACTCACTTGTCAACATAGAAAACATATCTCACTGTAGAAAATACTTGCAACATTTAATGTTTTGTATCTAAAGGAATTAGAGTATAATGCAACCTCCTCAAATAGTGAGAATGGTTAATTAAAGAAAAATAAATTCAGTGGCAGCAGCAGATATGCCGACTGACAACTATCATAGAAAAGTCTTCATATGTGCCAAAAAAGCCACCATTTATGCCAGATAAATATGCATTTTTGCCTTTTTTAATTTCTCCAAGTCTTTTGGGTTTCTTATACCACAATAGGAATGACCACATTCCTTAGTCAAAGTATGATTAAAGTTCATGAAATTAGTATTGTTTCAATCACTGTTGTTAGCCAGAAATGCTCTTTGCAGCACCCACAATGTGCCAAGTAATGACTCCTTCTGCAATTTGTATGGAGTTACATATATCGGTATCGTATCTAACTATGATTGTAAATAAGACCCATTGCTCCTACTACTACTGTAACTGTATAGGTATCCTTCATCTACATTGCCCTCATTTCTGCCTGCAAATCCTGGTATTTTATGACTTTGTGTCTCTCTGTACATAGGACACCGTAGTCACAGGGCATAGCAATTTCAATGATCAGTGCTACTTTTGTCTTCTTTTCATGGACTGCTATATTTGGTTTTCTCACATCTATTTTTTGAACTGTTGGTAATGGATGATCTCATGTGATATAACCTTCATCATTTTCTATAATCTTTGTGGCTCATGTTTCCAGTGTTTTTTAGCCACTTCAGTACCATAGTATTTGCACAATCCCCAGTGCAACAGCCTTGCTACATTATTATTATGCCTTTCAGTATACAGTCCCTCTGCCATTAGTATATCAGAACCAGCAACAAGATGTGTGGCTGTTTCCAATTCTGTTTTACATAACCTATGTTTGTCTGGTTTTCCCATATGTTCAATGGACTTCGTAAACCAACATGTTTGTAGTTCACTGTCTTGGGCGGCCAGAATTAATCTTTTGTCTTTTGGTTTAAATTCACATATCCTTAACCATTCCATCCTTTTTGCTATGTGATCATTCACATATCTCTGGAGATTCATAAACACCTTGCCCACACTTGTGGCCAAGCCAACACAGTCTATATTATATAATCAACATCCTCCAAAGCTTATTACCTTTTCATGTGACCAAGTCCATGTGCATCACAAGGAAATTTTCATCACGGTCACAGTACAAACCTGAGGATAGATCATGGTAAAACACTTTGTAGCAACCCTTAAGTACAAGCAGTTGTGGAAAATATTGTCATTGCACAAGCATTCATAGCAGTTGATGCAAGTATGCATGCACAGGTTTAGAATGTTGATGTAATCTATGACAAATAATTGTGTGTGTGTGTGTATCTTTGTATATATATATATATATATATATATATATATATATATATATATATATATATATATATATATATATATGTGCATGTATGTATATGTATAAAGAGAAAGAGAGAGATATGTGCAGTGAAAGGGAGAATACCACTGACAGTTGAGGGTTGAGTAGCAAAGGGGCATTCTGGAGCAAAACAATTATGAGAAAAGCAGAGCTGAGAAGGTGCTATAACAAAAGTGACTGTAGTAAAAGTGAAACCTAGAGAGAAGAGGTAGGAGTCAACAAAGTAACATGATGTACCAACTTGCACCACTCCTGAAAATATCAGAACATTACCACTGAACCTGTGCTATACTTTGATTGTCATTAATAAAGGAATATATTGTACCTTGAGGAGAGCCAATCCATCATTTCAGTTCACATGCCAATATGTCCAAAATATATCTAACATGGTGAGCCACTGCACTAGTCAGAGTAAAAGTGGTCAAATAACACATGTATCTGGAAAATATAGCAGATGTGCAAACTGTAAAATAACAGTTGCAAGACAACATAACAACCCCATGGATTTGAGGCTCCCAACCAGTGTATGAACACAATAAGACTAACTGCATGAGTACACTGAGCCATTGAAGGAGTTGAAATAATGGTACGAGCTGTACATTATTGAAAATTGGTACATGCAGCAAGGTTTACCTCACCTGTGTAATCAGTTGATTAGAATATGCCAAGGATTTTTCAATACTTTTGCCATAGGACATGGTGTGCCATTTCTCTGTGGTCATATTTGGCTATTTACATTGTTCTCTGCCAACAGTCATGCAAGGTATAACCACAGAAAGGTGATGTTGAATTATATACCTGTTTTCAAAATGTGTGTGTAGTATATCTAGTTTTTTACTTTATTATTAGTTGAACATAGGATATAGGACAGACAGAGATGAAAAGTGGAAACAATTCGATGGTGCAACACAAAGTGAGCAATTATGGAATGAGTAGAATGGAGGCAGGATAGGAATCCATATCTCTGAACTTCTTAGCTCAGCAATAGCAGAGAAATGCAGAAATGAGTTAGGTTATAAACTATCAAACTCTTCCCATAGTTTGCACATTGTTAAGAAAGTTTACCTTTAGGGGAATTGAACACTTGATAGAAAGAATACAGAAAACACAATATTTGCTAAACCAGGCTATTAGCAAGTGATGCCATGGAAGCACCCATGAAAAAAGTGACTGAAAAACACATTTCAGCAAAATGGAACAGATGATAGCAAGACAACAAAAATGCACCTAAATGGGCTTGAACAGCTGCCCGCATCACAGATATTGTCTAGACATGGGCATTATCAAGATATGTCAGAGAACCCTCATAGAAAAGGTGACTGAAAAACATATTTCATGGAATGGAGCACGTGATAGCAAGATAACAATAATTCATTTGAATTGGTTTAAACCACTGCCTTTGTTAATGACATTCTCAAAATGTATGTATTAGCAAGTGAAGCCACAGAAAATCATTTAGTGAAAGGATCTGAAAGCACGTTTCTGATAACTGCCAGAACCATTTTAAAAATTAAAAACTGAACATGGAAAAGTAAAATACCAACCATCAGGGGATTAAAAGACTTCTGCCAGTGTATACACGCCACTCCATGAGCTGATGGAGCCAAGAAAGATATCTCATAGACACATTTTGATAACCTTATTTTATATTGATATGATTATTTATTAATGCATAATACAGAGTGTTTTTCAGAATATGACAAGGTAGACTTCCATGGATTTGAACCTTTACTTGCTTAACTGATATGCTATAGAATAGTCCATTATCAAGCGAAGCTTGCAAAAACACTTACAGTGAAGTTGTCAGACTACACACATTTTATCTGAATGTTAAAACAGTGGAAGACTAATAATGAACATTGGTAAATAACATACAACACTTGGGATCAAAGCCTACCACCTAGGGTTTTGACAATGTGAACATCAGTGCCAAAATGTTACAGGCATACATTGTGTTCATCCTTATTTCATATATGCATTATAAGTGATTAATGGATGGTACAAATTGTTTGTCAGACTGCTGAAAGTTAGACCTCCATGGATTTGGACCACTTCCTGCCTAACTGATATTCTCTAGACCTGTAAGTTATCAGTTTAAGCCATATAAGAACTTTGAGTGAAGGGATAGAAAACAACACATTTAAATGGAACATTAAAACAGTGTGGAAGACCAAAAAATGAACAATGATAAACAACACGCAACAGCTGGGATCAAAGCCTTCCACTTAAGGTTTTGACAATGTGAACACCAATGCCAAACTGTTACATGCTTGTACTATGCTACTTCTTATTTCTTATATGCATTATAAGGGATTATTGGATGGTATGGATTGTTTTTCAGACTGCTGAAAGGTAGGTCTCCATGGAATTGGATCCCTTCCTGCCCAACTGATATTCTCTAGACCTGTGACTTATCAGGTGAAGCCATATAAGAACTTAGAGTGAAAGGGTAAAAAACACACATTTAAATGGAATGTTAAAACAGTGTGGAAGACTGAAAAATGAATATTGATAAATGACATATAACAGTCAAGATCAAACCCCTCTCCTAGTGTACTGACAGTATACACATCACTGCCAAATTGTTGCATACATGTACTATAGTTATCCTTAGTTCATATATGCACTATAAGTGATTATTGGATGGTATTGATTGTTTGTCAGACTGCTGAAAGGTAGACCTTCATAAATTTGGACTCCTACATGCCTAACTAATATTCTGTACACCAGTGCATTATCAAGTGAAGCCACATAAGAATATAGAGTGAAGGGACATAAATCATACATTTCATAGGAATGGTAGAACAGTGTGTAAGAGGGAAAAATGAACAATGGCAAACAGGATACAACAACCATGTGATCAAAACTCTCCCCTAGTGTATTGGCAATGTAAATATCACTGCCAAACTGTGTTTATCCGTATGTCATATATGCATTGTAAGTCATTAGTGCATGGTATAGATTGTTTGACTGCTGCAAGGTACACCTCCATAGATTTAAACTCCCACCTGCCCAACTGATATTCTTTAGACAGTGCATTACCAAGTGAATCCACCAAATAAATTGTCAGAAACACACATTTCAAGGGAGCATTAGAAAAGCATGGACAACTAAAAAAATAATATTGGTTAAGAGCATATAGCTATCAGAGGAACATGACTGTCTACCTAGTGTATTGATAATGTACACACCACTTCATGACTACAATGAGATATGGATGCTGTTACACTGCAACTATCAATATCACCTTATTTCAATAATGCTTTTTTGAATAGCATCAATGATCACCTCATTTGCACAATGGATGCCAAAATCTCTATTTTTGCCATAGGACAAAAAGTGCCATGTCTCCGTGCTTGCATATGGACAAAAATGTTGCTTTCTGCCAACTGGTGTGTAAAGTATGACCACAGTTAAATATTTTATTTTTGTTTGCTTGTTTTTTAAACCCTTTATGGGCATATGTGTGGTGTAATAATGTAGTTATGATAAAATTAAAGGTCATAATGTGTATAGGACTGGGGTAAAAAAAAGGCAGCATTCAAATGTGACAACAAAAGGTGAGGAGATAAGGACTGAGCAGACTGGAGGTAGGTGGAAAAGACAGATATCAGTTGCTATAAACCCATGCCTTTCATTCCGGTATGATATGTAGGTTCATACATTCGTAGGATGTTACTAGGCTATTGACCTGAGGGTCTTTACAGGCCTAGTCTTTAAATCTCAATATAATACTAGATGTGAGAAATTGTCTATGCCCAAGGTTTTTCTAGAAAGGGCTACCCATGTCCAGGAGAAAAGCCAGGACAATTCTCAGCAGAAATTTACAGCTTCCAATCCAGTTATCCAGGTTGTGCTTAAACAGGGTCATGGAGGTGCTCTGCTTGATAGGGATTGGAAGCCTATTCCAGAGGAGTGGCAACCTCAGAGAGATATATCTGTCTCTCCAGCAGGTCTTGTTTATGTTGCATGCTAGATTGAGGTCCCTGGAACAGGAGACTCTTGTCCCATTTGGCTTACATATGTGCAGAATGTCCATTAAATGTTGATCAGAGATAGCCCTGTAAATCAGACATAAGTCACCTCTGAGTAGTCTATACACTACTGAGTACAGTGACAGTGACTTCAGTCTGTCAGGATAAGACGTGCTGGAGACCATGAATTTTCTTAGTTAGAAATCTCTGAGGTCTCTTAAGTTGCTGTAGGTGCCTTGCATGCTACATACTAAAAGAAGCATTATATTCAATAATAGGCCTGATGATGGAAGAGTACAGGGGATTTATAAGCTCTTTTACTCTTGAGGCAATGCCTTTGATAATCAGATGAGCAATGTAGAATGCCTTCTTCACCACTATAGACACATGGTGGTCAAAGTTGAGGTCACAGTCAACTTGTGCTCCTAGGTCTTTCACTACTGAATTGGTACTTAGGGTGTAATGGCTTATTTTATAATCAGCATGGACATTGTTTTTACTAAAGGGAATGATAATGCATTTTTTAGCATTTAGTTTAACTCCCTGGCTTTGGCACCAATTATTGGCCTATGTAAGCCCCTTTTGAAGTATGCTAGCATCACTAGGGGATTCAATGATAGCACCAAATTTGCAGTCATCCATAAACTTGGTTAACCACAGCCCCTCCAGTTTGGACTGGACTTCTGAGAAGGATATGCCAAACTAGAGGGGGCCCAGCACTGACTCTTGTGAAACACATGGTGACAGGTCTGCTGGTAGAGGTAAAATCTTTCACTTTGACTGAGTGTTGTCAACCTGTGAGCCAGTTTGCATCCAACCTAAAGACATAGGGATTGATATTCAACTGGGTTGGTTTATCAGGCCTTGGCCAAGTCAAGATAGGCTGTGTGCATGGCTTTGCCTTAATCTATGGCTCTGGTTATATTCTCGAAGAATTCCACCAGGTTTAGCAGGCATGACCTGCCCTTGATAAAATTGAACTGGGGCAGATCCAGGGTTTCTAGTCACCTATATCCTTATTTATGAGGTCCATGATGATTCATTCCATTGCCTTACAGATGAGACTGGTTAAATGTATGAGTCTTAATTTACCCGGGTCTGTTGTTGAACTGCCCTTCTGGAGGGGATAACATTCACTGTTTTCCATGCAGTGGGACAAAGCCAATATTCAGACTGCGATTGAATAGAGTGCCTAATGGAGTAACTAGCTCTTGTTTTAAAACATTAACAACACAATCCAGAATGCCATCTGGTCCTATGGAGGCTGTGTTCTTAGCCTTGGAGAGAGCATTGATGATTTGCTCTTTGGAGATGCAGGGAGGAAGCGATGATGAAGACATGATTTGTGGTATGCTTGGGGGGGATAGGGCGGTGAAATTTTAACCAAACCTGTCTGCTAGCAGGTTTGCAATTTCCACAGGGTCAGTGTGTGTGATGCCATCCACAATTAGTTCAACACACATCTGAGGTTGCTGACTTAGCTGAAGAAAGCCCTATGGTTATCCTTGGCTATGATTGCTAAATTTTTCTCATAGTTGCTCTTTGAAGATTTTGCAAGTTGTCTTATTTGCTTGTTTTGGCTGATGAAGGTGCTGTTCCAGTTGTGGGATCTCACATTTGTATTTTTACACAGCAGCTTCTTTTGCTTATGGCAAAATTTATTAATGCCCACCATGATTGTTTGATTTTTCTTGAGGATTTTGCTTTAATTCTGTCTGGCACATCTGTGTCTGTACATTTGTGTAGATATTTATACAGGGCATCAGTGTATGCCTTAGTATAGCTATCAATGTCATCTGTGGAAACTGGAGCTTGGAAGTTGATTATACCTTCCCTTAGGAGGGTATGGTTAGCTTTGTTGAAGTTTTCTAGCCTGACTTCTCCTTTAGGGAGTACTGGTGCTATTACTACTTCAAAATGACTGATATATGGTTGGATTTAACATTTGTGAGCCGTACATTTGAAGCATTGCATTGTTCACTCATATTGATGAGGACCAGGCCTAGAATATTGGAGCCCCTTGTGCAGTGGTGCACTACTTGTCACAGGACATTTCAATTAACAAAGTCAAGGAACTTTTGTGTGAGTGAGTTTGGGCTTACATAGGTTTCCTAATTAATGGAAGAATAGTTGAATTCAGTCATGACTATGGTGTTAGGGTGTACCTTAATTGTCCCAAATAGGTCTAGATAAGCTGTGTAGGCATCTTGGTTCATGGAAAAATACCTGTAACTGATGATGAACTGAAAGAAGACATATATCTATGACATGTAGCACATTTAGTGGATATTGAACAGAGTAAAGCAGCCATTCACTTAACTGTAACTGTATTGTTGGAATGTGTGTGTTTTGGCTTTATACGTGACCCAGTATGGAGGATGGAAATGGAAATATAGAACTGAGATTAAACTCAAAAGCACTCAGAGAGTAAGACATAATGTGACCTAAGAAGGAATGAGCTGGCTAGAGGTGAGTAATTATACAGGGCAAGAAATACCTGATTAATGCCACAAGATGATTACACCTGCATGGCTTTGAGACCATCCATGTATAATTTTTACAATTATAAACCAGTACATATACATGACAGGCTTAATGTTGGGTACCACCAGGGTCTGAGGAAGTGTGGAATTTTGCTGGGGCTGTATGTGTGCGTGTGTGTGTGTGTGTGTGTGTGTGTGTGTGTGTGTGTGTGTGTGTGTGTGTGTGTGTGTGTGTGTGTGTGTGTGTGTGTGTGTGTGTGTGTGTGTGTGTGTGTGTGTGTGTGTGTGTGTGTGTGCGCACGCGTGTGTGAGTGTGTGTGTGTGCTCACGTGTGCGCATGTGTGCGTGTGTGTGTGTGTGTGTGTGTGTGTGTGTTTGCGCGCGCACACGTGCGCACTTGTGTGTGTGTGAGTGTGTGTGTGCATGCGTATTGAGTGTGTGTGTATTCATGTGTGTGTGTTTACAGGGACACAGTCTCACCATGTGGTGCAACACTGTGCTGCATCTTACTGGACAGGTCCAGGGCATACATAGCAGAGGGTTCAGTTTTCAGACCATGACTCACCCACAAGATCCGGCTCTGACAGAAGTTTCACTGGCTGTACCATGACCTTGGCTAGATGTTGGTGTGCTACCTGATCATGACCAACATTTGCACAGTGGATATTGAACAGAGTAAACAGCCATTCACTTAACTGTATTGTTGGAATGTGGATATAGTTTAGGATCAGGATTTTGCTTGTCTTTGGCCAGGTCATCTAACATCCAAAGACATAGCAGGTGACTGGCTGTGAGAGTGCCCTCACCCTTGACAATGACTAAAAGATGATGCTTTACACTCCAATGTGTGATTCACCCCATCCAGCAATTCAAACATATAGTTCATACACTCCCATAAGTCAGCATACCTGGCCTGTATTACCCTCACAGGCTCTGCCAAAGCTGTGGTGCAACTTGACTGTGCCTCCATAATGGCACTGAACATACTTTATGTGTCAATTATTGACACACCAACCTCAGGGGGAGGGTAGTAACCATACTTCCTGTGAGAACTGGTACCACCTCCACTGCACGGACCCTCCTAGCCTCAATAACTTGCAGCAGATGCAGACATGTCTTTGCTGGGGGCCAACCTTCTTTCCTAATCTATAATGTCCCTATTAACCTGTCCTCTCTCTGATGGTAAGTGTGTCTTGTGTATTGCACAGGCATTGGGACTGTGTCCATACTCTGAGTAGGTGGTGTGTGGGACATACTTTCTATGTCTAACATGCATGCACTGTGCACTCGTTAACTGCACCAGCTCATTCCCACCATAATTATCAGAGGCTGAAGATCCTACAATATCATATAGATGTGGTTCCACAGTCCTGGTACTAGAAAATGAGTCTAAGTATGACCCTGTACCCCAACTACACATGGAATTGATAATAGTTCAGCTAAGAAAATATGATATCAGCTTATAACCCTGCCCTTTGCTTCTGTAGATATATGTTGCACCTGAATGCAAGATGTTTCTATATGACACAGTGAGAGGTCATATAAACTGTAATGTGCCTAACAAGTAAAAATGACTATAGTAGGACTACATATCTGGGGCATACTTGGGGCATCATCAGTGGAAATTCTGTGGGGCTTATCCAGTTCTGCCTCAACATCCAGCATTGTTCTGTGGAATGCTGTGGATGGGATACTTTTGTTAAGTGAGGCTAGGAACTCCTTCATCTTTGCAAGTGGTGGTTCAGTAGAATGACCAGCACCTGTCTCCCTCATTTCCTGTGCCGTGGCCTCTGTGTCAGGCAGCACAGATCATATTGGCCACTCAATGGCCAATCAAATCATAAGCTTGACACTGCTCTGACACATCCCCTTAAAACACTTTTTCTAATTATATACCTCAGCCCTCACAATCACACACTTCCGTATGAACTACATGCACTCCTGCACTCCCTTCCCCATCTGTGCAATGATGAGAACTATACCCTGCACTTTGTACATTATTACTTGGATAGGTGTAGTGCAAAATATGGTCAGTCTGTGCATAGGTAATCACAGTCTGTTTTTTCTGTATGTATATTTTACTATATCTGCTTAGCTCTTGTGTAATTATGCACTCATTTCTCCACCTGTGCAAGTGAAGATAAATGTACCTTGCCCTTTATAAACTGTCATTTTGTTTTCCCATATCTGTTCATAGGTTCATAGTTGATTACTAGGCTAATCGCACAAAAGCTTTTACAAGCTTAGCCAATAATACCCAGGATGTGACCATATTTTATCTTAACCTCCCAGATAAGGGATGGGGTAATATCAAGGTAGTGGGTCTTTGAGAGTAGGAGCCTGAGTCATTTTACAGTCTTTTGTCAATAAACAATATGAGATGAGACACTGCTGCACAGTGTTGCTAGCCAACACACAGGATGGTGTTTTGTATGCATCATTTCAGCTTTGTTAAGGGCAGATCCTGCCTCTTAAACCTGGTTGATTTCTTTGAAACAGTCACCAAGGCCATTGACGAGGGGAAGGTGGTCCACACAGCCTACCTGGACCTCGCAAAAGCCTTCGATACAATACCCCACTCGGGCATTATAGATAAGCTCACCAGCTTAAATATAAACCCCTATGTCACTAGATGGGTTGCAAACTGGCTCAAGGACAGAACCCACATGGTTAGAATTGCTGGAGCCATGTCAGACTCCAAACCAGTTACAAGTGGCGTCCCACAAGGTTTAGTCCTGGGACCTCTCTTGTTCGGTATATATTTCTCAGATTCAGGCCAACATGGAAGGACTGTGGCTGACCAAGTTCACAGATGACTGCAAACTGGGCACCATAATCGACTCTCCAGCTGACACAAGCATCCTCCAAAAGGGCCTTATAGAAACAGACAACTGGTGCCAGAGCCATTGCCTCAAGCTAAATGCCAAAAAGTGTATAGTCATCCCCTTTGGCAAAAACAAAGTGCCCACAAATTACCACATAAGTGGTAATCCCTTAAGTATGGAAGAAGTAATTAGGGACCTGGGGACCCAAGTTGATAGCAATCTCTCATTTGACAACCACGTGGCCAAAGTGGTTAGAAAAACATTTTATATAGCCCACCTAATCATGAAGGGATTCACATCTAGATCAGGGGAGGTCATTGTGCCTCTTTACTCATCCCTCATCAGGCCCATAATTGAGTACAATGCCCCTTTTGGGATGTACCTTACCAGACACCTGCAGCAACTGGAAAGACCCCAAAAGTACCTCACCAAGAGGATCAAAGGGCTCAAACAGATGCCATATGCTGCCTGGTTAAAGAAACTCCAGCTCTACTCAGTGGCATACCACCTGCTCAGAGGCAATCTGTGCCTGACGTATAAAGCCATGTCCAACCCGGAATTAATGGACATGCTGCACCTCAGAAAATCCAAATCCCATCGAGCTACATGCTCGAGAGACTTGAACCTCAGCACTGAAATAAATAGGACATGCTGGAGGGACAGATTCATAACCCAGAGGCTCCCTTCACTCTGGAATAAAATCCCAGTCCAGGTTAGGCAGAATCCCTCATTGACTCTCTTCAAGAGGAATCTTGATGAGTTGATGGGGGATCATAGGTTTACCCCGGGTATCAATTCTGTGTCACTGTTAGACAGAGGCACAGTATACTAACCTCAAAAAAGGGCATAGCAAAATTAATTTAAAATGGGTGGTGAAAGCCAAACACACTCTGGCTAGGCTTATAAATGCCCTAGGGCAGATAGCCTAGTATGAACCTATGAACCTATGATCTGTTTTGCTGTTGTATAGCTATTCTGTAAAGCTATATGCAATCCATTAGCGCTTTGCTTCTGCCATGGTGTACTGCACCTACTCCATTTGGAATGGTAATCCTCTCCTGCTGGCCCCTCCTCTGTCTCCTCATTTCTGTCAGCTGCAGCTGCCTGTGGTGCTACATATTGCATTCCAGGACTTATCCAGAATCATCCACAAGATGTCCCTATGAGAAGTCACCCCCCCAAAAAATTTTTTCTAAAAGTCACATGTGTGCCATACGTCAAGTTGTAGACGTTGCCTTGGTGGCCTACATTATAGATGATATCTTGTGCATTGCCAGACCACCTCCTTACCAGTTCACTATCTGCAGCCTTTATTTCACTGTGGGTACAGTCAATGGTCCCCTGTACCTCAAGAAAGTGGGCTTTAGCACAGAAGACCTGTATGGTGTCTGCTCCATTTGCATTGGGGTATGTTCTCCCATATCCTAAGCATGGCATTGAGGAAATGGGGCATTATTCATGATGTGATCTCTGAGATAGCCCCAAAGCATTTCCAGTGCATTGCCAAAATGTCCTGTCTCTAATATACATAAACGTTCAGTGGTTCATGGGATGTTACTTGGCTAGTGGCCCGAGAGCCCATACAAGCCTAGCCATGTTAATCCTGAGTTGCCTCAGTTGGCCTTGGTTAGATGAAGGTAATTCACAGAGTGAGTCTATGATCAACACTGACTACCCCTATCCATGTGGACCATGGTTTCCTTCCCCAGGGTGAATTTTCAGTCTCCCATCCATTTGTCTAAGTTGCACTTGAATAGGATTGGTGAGGAGCTCAGTTTCATGTGAACTGGAAGTTTATTCCAGAGGAGTAGCAATCTCTCGGAGATATATCTGTCTCTCCAGCATGTTCTGTTTATGTCACAGGGTAGGTTAAGATACCTAGAGCAAGTAACTCTTGTGCCATGTGTGCAGCATTTCCATCAGGGCAGGGTCAGAGGCCAGGCACAAGTTGCATCTCAGCAGCCTATACAATACAGAGTACAGTGGCAGGGCTTTCAGTCTATCCACCTATGTCATGGTTTGGAGGCCCTGTATTTTCTTGGTGAGAAAACTCTGTGGTCTCTCCAGCTGCTGTAGGTGTCTGGTGAGGTGCATGCAAAACGGAGCATTGTTCTCTAGTAATGGTCTGATGAGGGCTGAGTATAGTGGAGTTATAACATCCTTAGATCTGGACGCGATGCCCTTACTTATGAGATGGGTAACACAGAAGGCTTTCCTTACCACTCTGAAAACTTGGTGGTCAAAGTTCAGATTGTTATCTACCTATCTTCTCAGATCTCATGCCACTGGGTTTAAACTTAGGGGGTGCTGTCAATATTATAATTAGCAGTGAATTCCCCTTTTCCAAAGTGAATAATATTGCAATTTTTTGCATTTAATTTTAGACTGTGGCTTTGGTAACAGTCGTTAGTCTGTGTTAGCCCCTCCTGTAATATGTTAACATTGTTGTGGGACTCGATTGCACCCAATTTGCAGTCATCAGTGAACGTGGTAAGCCAAAGGCTATCTATTTTAGCCTGGACTTCCAAGAAATAGATTCTATATAGTAAGTGGCCCAGCACAGATCCTTGTGGTACGCCACTGGTAACAGGTCTACTGGTAGAAGTGGAGTCACCAACTTTGACAGTATGTGTTCTATTGGTGAGCCAGTTGACTACCAGTCTAGTGATGTAAGGGTTAATCCCCAGCTGGGAGAGTATCTCAATGATACCTGAGTGGGAGATTGTGTCAAAAGCCTTGGTGAGGTCAAGATAAGTGGCATGCACTGTCTTACCTTCATCCAGGGCTTTGGTGACTTTCTCAAAGAAGTCTACTAGGTTTAATAAACATGACCTACCCTTAACAAAGCCAAACTGTGTTGGATCTACAGTTTGAAGGTCACCTATGTCCTTGTTGATAAGATCCATAGGGATTCTTTCCATGGCCTTTCAGATGAGGCTGGTTAGACTTATTAGTCTGTAGTTCACAGGGTAGGTTGATGGCCCTCCTTTGTGCAAGGGGATTACTGTTGCTGTTCTCCACTCTGCTGGAACAAAGCCAGCTCTCAGGCTATGGTTAAAGAGAACACCAAGTGGGTAAACTAGTTCCTGCTTTAGATTGCTTAGTAAGCAACCTGGGATGTTATCTGGTCCCTGCCTTTTTTTAATTTCTCCAAATCTTTTGGGTTTCTAATACCATGACGGGAATGGACCCCATTCCTAGGTCAAAGTACGATTAAAGTTCATGAAATTAGTATTGTTTCAATCTTTGATGTCAGCCAAAAGTGCTCTTCGCAGCACCCGCAATGTGCCCAGTAATGACTCCTTCTGCAATTCGTACATGGTTACATGGATTGGTAATATATCTAAATACGATTGTAGATTCTTTTTTATAAGATCTATTGCTCCTACCACTGTTGGAACTGTCTGGGTATCTTTCTTCCACATTACTCTTGTTTCTGCCTCCAGATCCTGGTATTTTATGACTTTGTGTCTCTCTGTATGCAAGACACTGTAGTCACTGGATGTGGCGATTTCAATGATCAATGTTACTTTTGTCTTCTTTTCTTGGACCACTATATTCGGTTTTCTAGCATCTATATTTTAAACTGTTGGTAATGGGTGATCCCATGTGATATAAACTTCATCATTTTCTATGATGCTTTGTGGCTCATGTTTCCAGTGTTTTTCAGCCACTTCAATACCATAATGTTTGTACAATTCCAGTGCAACAGTCTCGCCACATTGTTATGCCTTTCAGTATACAGTCCTTCTGCCATTAGTGTGTCGCAACCAGCAACAAGGTGTGTGACTGTTTCCAGTTCGGATTTATAAAACCTACATTCATCTGTTTCTCCCACATGTTCAATAGAATTTGTAAACTAGCATGTATGTAGCCTACTATGTTCGGCTGCCAATATTAACCTTTTATCTCTTGGTTTGAAAATCCTCTCCTTTTCCATTCCTGCATTTTTCCTGATTAACATGAGGTTCTTCCAGAAGTTTTCTATACTTGCAACTATATTTATGCTTTTTCCACATTTCTTGCCTTCTCATCTGGTTCTTCACCTTATATTCTTTATTTTGTTTTTTGGCATATTCAGTTGCTGCCTGATTTTTATCTACTTCTGGTTTGATTTCCATTCCTGCTTGATGCTGATATGCTTCTGCTAAATTAAGCAGAGATATCATCATAGATTTATTCTCCTCATGTTTCAAAACTTTCACTACATTTGGATCTTGTGAGGTCAGTAGACATGTGTGGAGTTCCACAATTGCAGATCTATGCATATAATTAATTTCAAGGAGGCCCATCCCTCCTTCAGAATACATAATCTTGGTATACAGTTGTTGTTGTCTTTCGGCTTTTCCCGGTTAGGGGTCGCCACAGCGGAACTCCGGTCCGCTAATGATTGGCAATAGATTTTCACAAACGCCGAGGTGCCAGCTCAATGTTCAATCTTCAACAAAGGCACACCCATTTACACATGTCTTTCGAATGCCCACCCAACCATGGGGAGGACATGCAGACTCCACACAGAAGGCACTACACGCACTCCAGCTGAGAATCGAATGGGAGCACCTCTTGCTGTGAGGCAACAACGCTACCGCTGCAGCACCGCAGATAATCTTGGTAGACACTGATTTCATTTGGTGAGCATGAAACATCTTTCTTGTTTTAATATGTAATCTATCCAACACATTTTGGGGCCAGTCAGTCACTCCAAAACTGTAAGTTAGGACAGGAAGAGCAAATTGGTTTATAGCTTGGATTTTGTTTCTGCATGTCAGTGCTGTTTTCAGGATTAATTTAAGTCTTCTAAAATATTTCTTACTGAGTTTTATCTGCATTTGTTCATGTTTCATTGCTGATCTCTCATCAGTTCCCAAGTATTTATACACTCCCTCTTGCTCAAGTTCTTTTATATCACATTCTTGTCCCAAACTGATGCTTTCCTGGTGCTGCAGTTTTCCTGCTTTAAAGGTTGCTTTTGCACATTTATCAAGACCACATGACATTCTAATATTATCTGAAAAAGTCTTGACAACCTGCAACTGTGCTTTTAGTTCCTCATCTGATGAGCTATAGAGTTTTAAATCATTGACAAAGGGAAGATGAGAAGTCTTTAGGCATTGTTTTCTAGGAACCAAATTGTAGCCATTGCCTAAGCTGTTAAGTAAACAGCTTAATGGGTTAATGGCAAGGCAGAAT
Organism: Protopterus annectens; assembly: GCF_019279795.1. NCBI lineage: Eukaryota > Metazoa > Chordata > Ceratodontiformes > Protopteridae > Protopterus > Protopterus annectens. Next base: position 896,438,030 of record NC_056726.1, on the reverse strand, counting down.
AGCAACAGTGACAGAGAGTCACCCTGGAATATCCCCCTTTAAATGTTTATCCCTGGGATAATAATCTGTCCTTTACCAAAGCTTAATTGCAAAGTGGTCTACCATTGTTTCATGGTCACTGCAATGTAGTCAATCAGTGTATTGTGTATCTTATACATTTTTAAGCACTCTTTTATTCATGAATGTGGGATGCTATCAAATGTTTTTTGTAGTCAATCCATGCCATGCTCAGATACTTCCACTGTTTACGGTTCTCCGCTATAACTTTATTTAGCAACAAATGATCCTTTGTTCCATATGAATTTCTTTAATTGCCCTTTTGTTCTACTGCCATAATTGAGTTTTCTTCTAAATGACTATATCCGCCAGAACTGCGCAGCCCTTGGCTTAGGTATGCTAATCACCCCATGCACAATGTTGCACCATGCAAATGAAGGCATATAGCGATTCATGAAGTGGTGCAGGCGTAGCGTAAGCCCACAGAAATGTAAACCAAAAAGCATGGTTTACATTTTCCCAAACAGAACATCGGAGCTATGGAAGAGGACCAGACTCATGTACTGCAAGGTTAACATATGTCAATGGCTAAATACACAGCCAATGGCATAAGAAAAGATGCACAACACCTAAAAAACATTTAATGTCATGTCCACAGTAATGCACAGTACAACCGCAGGGCATGTGTGCGCAAACTGGAACACAAAGAAAATATTTACAAATATCATAAAATCCCAATGTAATACAAATCAGGATTTCACCATAATACGCAATGGTATAGAAGGTACACCACAACCAAGGTGCAAGGGTTGCTAAGGGTCTGCAACAGTGTTCAGCGTGGTAACTATGAATTAGTAGTCAATGCCATGCAAATGAGGCAGGTAATACTGAATCACAAGCGTCCCGCCGGATGAAGGATGTACCATACAGCGCAGCGCTATAACACCGAGGAGTGGCTCAGAGGTGATACATGACATCAGCAGAGGGGTGTGCCACTGTAGCTGTAAGCACATTGGAGCAATGCAAATCTGGCCTGGCCATTGTTAAGCAAAGCTGCAGGACAGGGGTGGGGAGCTAGGTATAGAATTGTTTAGCTGAGAGCACATATGGTGCCCGAAAGCGCATGTGTACAGGGATGAAAACGTGCCCGAAACCCAGTAAGCAAATGCATGCGCTGTGAACAATAGCATGAACAGGAAGGTCAGGGGAAGAAAAGAAGGAAATGCCGCAGTAGGGTAATTGGAGTACAACTGAGCAATTAACAACTGTCAACTCACGGCGGCCAATCAACGGCAGCTGACAAGTCTGCTTGCAGAAACCTGCAAAACAGGATAGGGGAGGCATTGGATTGCAAAGAAAGGAGGGGAGGCATTGGATTGCAAAGATAGGAGAACTGTCATAGCAAAGCAAAGCAAACCTACAGTAGACCGGCAATAGAACACATTACGCAAGATAAGCCAGGTCTAGGAAAGTACAAATGAAAGCAGGCTGCTGGATGTATACCAGAAAATGGTAGGCGAAACGTGCAGAAATGTAAAGGGAAAGGCAAGAGGTAATCCACGGAAGCCAAATGTAATTCAACACCAAAGGCACCACAATAGTAGTTCCTGTAGTAAAACACATAAGATACCCTGTAGCTACGATCGTACATACACACCCTATGACATCATCGGTGTTCACAGCACAATAGTATAAAGTGTGAAAGCACCCCTACACACACCTGTGTATTCCCAAACACTGCACCATAGGTGTAAACACACGGGGAACTTTTAAAATGTACATGTTGGGAGCTGCCATAGCTGTGATTCATCAGCATGTGTTAAAGACTGACGGTGTTGTGGAGGATGATGCCGACAACCACCGCAGGCCCCGGAGGAGGAGAAGAGTGTTGAGACCAAGGGTAACCTACCAGGGGCTACATGATCTGGAGATAGTAGAGTGTTACAGGCTGGACAGGGACATCTTACAGCAAATAGTGGAGCTGTGCCAGCCACGCCTGAGAAACAGAAACAACAGAGGGGAACCCATCCCAGTGGACACAAAGGTATGTGTAAGCTTGTGAATACTAGCCACAGGTACCTTTTAAAGGCCAACTGGAGATATAATGGGGATCTCACAGGCATCAGCATCCAGGGTACTACACCAGTTCCTGGATGCCATGTTACCACATGCCAATGAGCATATATACTTCCCCCAAACTCAGGAGGAGTTGGCCAGCAATATGCGTCGCTTCCACTGTGTGGCACACTACCCTGAGGTACTGGGTGCGATAGACTGCATGCGCATACATATCAAGTCACCACCTGGTGAGCATGGTAGGCGCTACATAAACTGCAAGGGATTCCACTCCAACTGCCAGGTCATGTGCAATGCCCAGGGCATTATCATGGATGTGTGTGCTGGCAGCTCTGGAAGCTACCATGACTCCCATATCTGGCATGCCTCACAGCTGTATCAGGTATTTGTCAGGGGGGACATCCCACATGGCCACCTTGTGGGGGATGCTGGCTATGCACTGGAGCCATGGATGATGACTCTGATCAGAAATGCACACACACCCATGCAAGAACACCATAATGAGGCACAAGCACAAACCAGAATCATCATAGAGCATGTGTTTGGGATGCTGAAATCACAATTCCGTTGCTTGGACACATCTGGTGGAGCCTTGCAGTACTCTCCAGGCACGTGTGCCCACATCTTCATAGTATGTGCCATGCTACATAATATGATCCTGCGGAAACAGCTGCAGCAGGGACAAAATGGTGAAAGCCCTCATAGCCCACCGCAATTGCCAAGGCCATCACAGGCACAGAGGGATTCAGACCACGGACACACTGTGCCAGCCCCAGTAGGCAGATGGAGGTGTGCCCAATATGCCTACGCCTTGGCAAAGAGTGAACGTATAGCACATACTCTGACAGTGTAGGCCCCTACGGACTGACACACCTCTCCACCTGCACACACAGTAAAATGGATGGCACACACACACGACCACCTGTAAATTGTAATGTGTAGGTGGCCCACTGTGTGAATCCTACATAGGCAACACTCAAACATTGTACACACAACAGCTATTGGAACACGGAATGTCAACACCTGAACAGTACATGCACCTATCAGCATATGTTGGTGCTGTGTGTATAGGTTCCCAGGTACATCGTTAGGTACACGCCCAATTGTCAGAGGCCACACACCAAACAAGACAAACATTGTCTGCTGTCACCACAACATCGAGTAACCAACTGTCGCTTAGTGGAGCAGAGGCCATCGTGGGATCACATGTGTGTAAGCACTGTTCTGCACACACTCTGCACAGATTCCCTGATGCGTTAATGAGGGGCTCCACATAATGTAATCATGGATGTTGTGTCAAGGCATGGGGTGTGCGCATGACAGGTATTCGTCACCCCAGCATGCTTCAGCTATGGTCATTTGAAGGTGTAGCACATTATTGTGTGTGGATCACTGTGATATACATAACCCAATGCCGGAGCACATCCAGTAAACATCACATGGACATACCATTAACTGGACTCATCAATATGTAAACTAACTGAGTTACCCATGTGAGTGCAGTATGGAGTAACAGCCGTAGTATACTCCACATACAAAATGCCATAACACGTGTACACATCCCAGATGGCCAAGTGGTAAATGCAGTGACCATCGTGCATGTTCCCGGTCCCACGTCCTGCAAGGGATGTAACGTAATCACAAAGGCACAAGTAATGTATGTCAGATGCAGGTCATCAGATCATGTTTAGCACGCGTTAGCGGGAATATGCGTTGCCCACTGCTGGTAAGCGTCATTTAAATATGACTATACAGATATGTGTGAAACAGGGCTAAACTTCCCCATATATCGTGCAGATCACGGTCAATGATGTCCAGAACAGGTGATTAAACCAGCATTATTCACCCCTGTATTAATAGCGCCTGCTCTGAAGGGTAAAATGACCACTGCCAGGAGTAGAACACGCAATCATGTATACAATCATCTAACACTATGGTAGCCAAGATGTACCTATGATAGGGTTGCCACCTTTTCAAATGACCATGTGGGGCATACGTCAGATTTCTGCAGGCCGACACATACACCCGGCCAGTACGAAAATCAGAACTTCACTTTTTTGCCTAGATAAAAGCTTATTCTTGTAATGTTTTAGTTACTTATTCTGTTTCTTATAACATTTAGGTGGTTCAGATACAGAATAACTGTTTTATGCAACTATTACATAAACTATAGGAAATAAGTTTGTCCTAAAATCTCAGGACATTTGCCATTTTACAAATGTTTTGCAGAACACAACTGCCCAAAGAGGGACTGTCCCTCGCAAAGTGGGACAGGTGGTAACCCTAACCTATGGCAGGTGTGTAATGTGACAGGTACAGACACAAATGTGCAGAGTCCAGGAAACAGTATACACCGACAAGAACAAAATGAAAGGTGTAGCTTGCCTGTCACTTTCTCTGTCAGATTTATATATATACTGTGTTCAACTGTGTTTGCGAGTGCCGTAGTCTGTGTATGTGTGTGTTGAGGGTGCTGTGTGCATTTCCGTGTGACTGTAATGTGTGTGTGTGTGTGTGTGTGTGTGTGTGTGTGTGTCCACATCGTGTGTCTGTTAGTGCCAACTCAGAGGTAGATCATTACGGTAGGTGTGGGTATAGCTAGCCGTAGGCATACGGTTACCACCTGTCCCACATTAGGATGGACAGCCCCTCCCTGGGCAGTTGTGTCCTGACATAAAACATTACAAAGGGCAACTGTCCGAGATTGTAGGACATTATTATGTCCCAAATATTATGTAATAGTTGCATGAAATAGTTATGCCTGTATGTAAGAAACATAAATGTTGCATGCAATATGATAAGTAGCCAGTCCCACAACAATAAGTATGTATTGAGGATAAAAGTATGTGTTATCCTGTGTACTGACCGTGGCTATGTATCGGCCTGTAAACACCAATGTGTGTCCCGCATGTGTCCAACAATGGCCATATGAAAAGGTAGCAACCCATGCCAAAGAGGTTCTGTCACCAACACAACTGCAATGACTGCAAATATCTGGGACAGAAATACACGGGATAGCTGTCATTTAAAAGTATCCCTTTACATATCGCTGTAATTCCAGAGGTATGGAAGTATCAACCTCACCTGCATACTATATAGAAACCAATTAACAACGTCCCAATGTATAATCCCGTAACATAAGTCTACTAACTGATAGCTCTTTAATTAGGGAAGGAGCCCACACACATATATTTGGAATATGTAGAAATGCAAGCCCCACAAACCTGTATATGCTACATACACCCACCTACATCCCCCACACTAGAAACTATAGCAATACAGACTGTAATTACAGCACAAACATCCAGTCAGTCAATTACATCTGCAGAAGCGTTAACATACCTTGTGAGAGACACATTTAAAGGTGCCATGCAAAATTGTAGCCGTTGTATAATGGAACAAATGGCGATGTTACAGGTTTTGTTTGCAATAGTCCATTATCAGACAGTTGGGATGACAGGTACACTCACATGAAAACTACATGCTCTAGCCATCACACACAATCCACGGGGGACATGAATTCAAACTATACGTGTCTCTACACATAGCAGTTGCAATTACACACAACAAAACACAATACAGGCCGCCTCCCCAAAGGTAGGGCAAATGGGCAACGCCCAAGTGGAGAATTCAATTATACCCCACTGTTGCCGCGTAATTGGTGAATGGAGTAGCTGCACAGCTGTTGTGCAAGTAATAAGTCACTCAGGAACACCAATTGGTGGCAGGAAACCACATGTTACAGGTATCGACGTATATAAAGATGACTTGCCAGGCATTCAAACCGTATGCTCATACCATAGAACTGTTTAAACAGTGTAAGAGAGATAGAGACGAAAGTCCGGAATGATAACAAGGTATGTAGAACACTCGGTATGTAAGTGTATGTATAGCATGTTTCGTATTAATTATGCTAGTGTATGTATAGCCTGGTTTGCATTAATTAAAAGTGTCCACAATGCATAAAGTGGGAAAAGGTATTTATGTAGTGATGTCTTGCTGAGCATACTAACGCTTGTAGAAATTGTGCGTCCTGCAGTGGGCCACAAGGTAAACATCACAGACACCACAAGGGATGCTACATGAGGGCTTAAAACAGAACAATTCCATACCATCCGCCGTCAGTGGTAGGGTATGTCCAACAAGTACGTGCCATAGCAGGGGATAGTATATGTTGATATACTGTCACAGTAGGCATGTGTATGGGCATATAACGACAATGACATGTCTAAGGTGGTCCCGCTGTGCAAGTATGCTTTGCATTATGGGATACTATGTAAAATAAGTGTAATGTATAGTATTGTAGGTAGATATGTCAGATATGCTACACAGCATAACAGGCATATCATGCATACCAAAGGTATTGTCTATTGGCATGTACAATGTACAATAACAGGATACATATGGCTTGTAGTCACGGGACATTGTAATAGCATGATAGCTAATCTAAATGGAAGGGCTACTCAAGTAACCATGCACAAAAGACATGTAATAGCTTCACAGGTTCATAGTGGGGTACTATGCAGTCTGGCAAGTCTATGTGTAAGCACAAACACAGTGTTCACACCAGTGGCACCTCTCTAGGGTAGTGTCCTGTGAACAGCAGAGCCATGTGTTACCTGCACCTCTGCACAGTACAGCCACTGCAGTGATCCTTGGTGTACATGTGTCTCCCATCCATCAAGTGAGGTATCACATGAACAGTGCTACTGAGTGTCCCTGCGTGATGTACATAGGAATCATGTTCCAAAGCATGGTGAGTGTCTGGTTTGGGAATGTAACCCTCAAGCACATCCCACTCATCATTGCGTGTGTGCACATATCCATGAGCATGTTGCTCACAGTGGCTTTTGCTTATGTCACGTATGTGGAGTATATCCATTAATATTGTTGTGGACATGGGCCCTGTCTGATCAGCAGAGGTCACCCCTGAGTATGTAGAATGGAAATGTGTACAGACGTGGTGTCCATAGTTCAGCCGCATACTTTAACTGTTGGAGCTCAATAAACATCATGGCATGTTAATGATGTGGTAAGTAAAACCATAGATGTTGTGTAAGGTACACCCTAAACAGGGTGTTGTACCCTTAAATGTGTGTACGTCTGGAGTTCAGAGGTACAATGGGTGCCTATGTACCAGCTACACACCCAGTACAGATAAGTGTGGCCACGTAGAAGGATATCCATGCCACAGTGGCAATATGGTTTTCACAGGAGTGGGTGCAACATATGTGTGTAGTACAAACATGTACAATGTGTCATGTATGTAGGGGACTACCACCTATGTGATAGTCAGTGGGTGAATGGTGTAATGCAAAGGGGTGTTCATGCACCTTGTGTCATGTAGCTTGAGGCCATGATATTGATATCAGGTATCTGTCACAGTGACACCCTTATGGATGGAGTCAGTATCAGCTGGTGGAGCAATCATGGTGCTTTGTATGCAGTGATCTCTAAAGCTAGGCAGGGAAAGTCCCTCTGTGCTAGCCTGTACCTCAGGGAAGCATATACTGAACATGAGGGGCCCTATGACTGAGGACTGTGGTATGCCAAGTGTAACTGCAATACAGTAGGTACTATGGTATGCTACCCTCATTGTGTGTGTCCTGTCCATGAGCCACTTTGCATAACATCCTGAGACATAGGGTTCAATGTGCTGGTGGATGTGTATGTTGTCAATACCAGAATGGAAAACGGTGCTGAAAGGCAATGCGAGGACAATGTAGGCTGTGTGGACCACCGTACCATCATCAACTACCCTGGTAACTGTATGAAAGGAGTCCATCAGGTGTAGGAGCCATGATCTGGCCCTAACAAGTCCAACCTGGGTGGCATCAAAGGACCGGAGCCCAACAATGTCTCTGTGAATGACGTCCATGATGATGTGCCCCATAGCCATGCAGAACAGTCCAGTCAGGTGTGTAGGGCAATAGTCCCACTCATGCATTGTGGTGCCACCTGTGTGGAGTGTGATAACTGTTGCTGTGTGCCATTCAGGGGCCACAATGTCTGATACAAGGCTATTACTGAATATGGTGGCCTAGTAAGGAGATACATCCTTCAGAGGTTTGTGGACAGCACAGCCTTGGACTTTGGATGGTCACATGGGGCCAGTGTCCCAGGCCATATAGAGTGCAGGTTAGTACTGTGTAGGTGTGACTGCAGGGACACCGCAATGTTCCTGCATGGATTGTGGCCCTGTAGGGAGTGAGAGGGTGTAATGTTAGCATTGAATCCATCCGCCAGAATGTTGCCAACATCACTTGGTTCTGTAATGTTCCTGAGTAACTGTTGTATGTGAGAGCAGATGTGGGTATTGCCATTGACTACTGACATACCACCATAATGCCTTGTGGTGCACTCCGGAATGTGTCACAGTAATGTTTACATAGCTAGTTTTGGAGTATGTGATGAGGGATCCTGTGACCCTACCAAGGCTGACCAGTGAGCTACCCCACCCTTGGGATTGTACACCACTGTGCAACAGCCTCCACCTGTTGTTGTAAATTATGTCCATGGAACTGGACCCCCAGAGTGGCGTCTGTTATCTGGTGGGTACCATCATGGCACTGTGGGGAATAGCATGATCCATGCAGTCGTGTACATGCTAATGAAGTGCACTGGGGTATGTGTCAGCATTTGTATGTGCATTGTCCATCTGCACGGGTGTCATGACGTTAACTACCGCTGTCATAAGACATCTGTAGTAGGTGTTGTAGTACTCATGTACTGTGTATGCCGTGAAAGGTGTGGTGCCGGGATGTGGGTAACAAGGGTGATTAGCATATGTCCGGAATCCACCAATGAGGGGATAACCCCAGGTGTGGAACACCAATCACATGTTGGTAGTGTCCATGCCAAGGATGTTGTTGGTCTTGGAGGTGGTGTGTATGGGATGATCCAACCGAGTGGAGGTTATGAATCACGGACAGCATTGGCCTAATGTGTCGGTAAATGAGTGGCTATCCCAGTTAAGTGTGGGGTAGTGTCAGTCTCACATCGGTAGTACCTGTCTGAGCCCTACTGTCCAATACACCAACAAATGAGGTCTGGTAACTGTGGGGTATGTTGTTGAATCTGTAGCTTGTTACAATGTGTATAGCAGTTCTGGACACAGTTAGTTTCACATGGAGCACCTCTGATGCATTGTGCTAAGTAACTAGCCAGGATGTGTGTACAACATAGTGGAATATGGGAACACTTCAGCCGTGGGTGTGCCGGTCCAGGTACATGCCTGAAAGGTATGGTCTGTGTATAACCTGTCATTGCAGGTGTGCTCTGCAGAGCCTAGAGGCAGGTCCCAGTCACTGCAGAGATACTGATGTGGTGCATTATAAGGAGTGCCTTGCCTGCGTACGTCAGAGATGAAGATGTCAAGCAGTGCGTCACATGACCCCATGTTTTGCTTGCCAGTTCCCATTCTGGTGTTGAATGTTATTGGAAACTGTGCAAGACAGGCAGTATAGAAGCAGCAAGAGCCTTACATGTGATCTGTACTCCCAGGGGTGGCAGGTGCAGGTCATCTGTGCCAAAGCATCGTGTTGTTTGACCATGTCAGTCAAAGCGTACAGATACCAGATGCCTGTGGAATGACAGCAGAAGCATAGGCAACTGTTGAAGTGACACAGTCAGTCATTGTACAATGGTATCAGGTCAGGATGAATGCATAATGCTCCCAAGGGCTTGGGCTACAAGACTGGTGAGCTATTGCATGTACCTGCACACGTAGTCTGTGAAGTTGCATCTCAGGGCAGTCACACTAACATGGAGAATGACAGTCACATTGTACCTGGTGAGATGTGGCATGGGTGCATAGGTTATGTTGCAGAACCAGGTGCAGGTCATCTGTGCCAAAGCATCGTGTTGTTTGACCATGTCATTTAAAGCGGACAGATACCAGATGCCTGTGGAATGACAGCAGAAGCATAGGCAACTGTTGAAGTGACACAGTCAGTCATTGTACAGTGGTATCAGGTCAGGATGAATGCACAATGCTCCCCAGGGCTTGGGCTGCAAGACTGGTGAGCTATTGCATGTCCCTGCACACGTAGTCTGTGAAGTTGCATCTCAGGACAGTCACACTAACATGGAGAATGACAGTCACATTGTTCCTGGTGAGGTGAGGCATGGGTGCATAGGTTATGTTGCAGAACCAGTTACCCGACAGCAAGATGTAAGCGACTATCGCCTTGTGTAGCCTGCTGAGTGGAACAGCAGTGTGACCACCTACAGAGTCACCTATGACAGGTGTGTTGTGTATGTTATAACACCCTATTGGCTGTATGTGATGGGCACACATGAGTCTGTGGGCTATAAGTTGCTGTTGTTGTGTTTGGTGATGGGGGCTGCCTTTGGTGCCTACACAGAATATGGAGAGGTACTGCACATGCTGTCCTTGTATGTGTGGCCTGTGGTGGAGATCTTGTGAGACTATGTGATGAGTGGGGTGTGTTGCAAATGTTACACATCCCCACATGAGTGTCAGGTGCAGTCAGGGTTGGTGACAGCATCACCCCCAGCAGGGCTGCATATGTGCATCCCCCACAGGCTGTAGTGTAGTATGTTGGGAGGTGAGCGTTGACTGTGTACATGAGATAATTGCTCTATCGCCACATGTACGCCATATTCATCATATAGACAGGCAATAGCACTGGTACGTGACAGTTAGACATGCCTGTATATACAACCATGTCTCACAAGATATGTGAGTTACATATGTACAACAGCTGTTGTACTGTAAGCAAGCTGGAAATGTAAGGACAGACAGTGTACCTGTGAGAAATGGTGTGGAATGGGTGCTATATTAATCAGTAGCTCATGACGTGCTCACAAGTTCTGAACAAGTGCTGAGCATGAACATACAATACAGATAGGGTGTTGGATAATATCAACCCACAAGTGGTGACGACAGTCATAATTGGTGGCACCACACTATAACTCTGCTGAGTATGGTCTGCAAGTCCATGAATCATTATCAATGTAGATGTTAGCAGTACAGATGTACATGACAGTACAGATGTTTGACTACATATACCTTTGTATGTCACAGGAGTGTTCTACCAGTGGCCTGTTGACAGAATCACAACTACAAAAGGTGCCAGAGTGACATGTGCATATCACACCAGTGCCAGCTACAGTAAAACAGGGTTAATGTGTTGTACTCCGCCATCACTGTAGCCCATACCACACAGACAAATGTCAGGCATCTGTGTATATAAAGATGTGAATGGCCATGACCTATGAGCAATAGCTGTCTCAGTGTTGTGAACAACATACGGAATGGGCTGTGTGGGTGAGGTGTGTGACATATGCGCACATTCTGATGGATGATATCAGCATTGTCACCGCTAGGTGAATATCCCTGTACCCATTAACTACCACCTAGGCTGTGGTCAACATTATGGACACTGTATAAAGTATGGTGCTGTGCAGCACACCTCCCTGAGTTGGTGACATCTCCAGGCCCCTTAGGTAGTCATACTAGGTACCCATGTCATGACAGGGTGCCATCCATGAGCACGGAGATCATTGGACAGGCATACACAGCACTCGGGTGACCAATATTGGATCACCTTTAAGGGGTATTGGCCATGCGTGGATGGGTGATACCAACTTTCACAATCATCACCTCCACTATGCAGCATGCTGTCTACCTTGCATAAAGACATTTGCTACACTATGATGTTGGACATGCTACATGTCCATATCCTGATCTGAAAGACATACGTCATGGGCAGCCACTGTCCTACTACTAGTATTGCCACATGCTGGACTGATCCCTGTGCCTTACATGTGACATACTCCCGCCATACCATGCAACCCTGTCCATCAAAGCTGCACATGTCATCCCTGTCATACATGGTGTGATGGCCGCATGGTAGATATAGTATCAACTGTGTGGATCAGTAATGTGGCACTGATGCACCTCGCGGTGGCATAATGGCTGTTGGATACAGCTAGGAAACCTTGCCCATGCATGCTATAGTTGATAACCATCCCTGCGAATAATGTCCGACTAGCCATTGTCCCATGTCTATCACATGTGCAACACAGGTGATCCATGGCAGGATGTTGAACAGCTGTACAGTGCCGTGTAGATGTATATGGCAAAACACATGCATGTAAAGGTTTCCATGCGTATATGTGCATTGTCACTGCTCAAGTCCATTAAGGATGTGTATGTGTTGATGTGTGACGTATACACAGCATCAAGGTCAACAGCATTACTGGGGACACATCCAGGCATGTGCAGATAGGTAAGAACACCAGTGCAGGCAAACAGACATGCCCACATCAAGACAGCATTCACATGGAGTATGAACAATGTAATGAGGTGACACACATATATGGTGATGATATCCAATGCATAATGGGTGTTGCATGTGTGTGATACAAAACATCAGTCATGTCAGTGTCATGATGACTTGCAAAGATAACTGTGCAGATGTACCAGATTTACTAGAAATGTATGTGCAGCAGTATCTCTGTACATCTCTGAAACTGTGACCTGTCACCATCATTACGTCTTACAGATAATGCCTCGTACACGCCTGCCAGCATACAGCCACCAGGAGGATGATGTCCTCATCCCATACCTCCATGAGAACTATGAGGTGTTGTTCAGCCATGTGCCACCGCATGCCCAGCAGTGGGATGACCTGTGGCAGGATCTTTGCAGGAGGGTGAACGATGTGGGTGGGCATAACCACACCTACCAGCAGGTGTGCAGACACTGCACGGACTTGATAAGACATGCAAAACAGCATGCCACTGCAATCACCAGGGAACAAGGTGGAACAGGTAGTGGGCCACCAACCCAGCCCCCACTCACACACACCGAGGAGCTACTGGCCAGTCTGTGGACACCCTCAGAATAGCATCCACAAACACTAGCTGCCATCGTGGAGGTGGGTGTCTCCGAACCAATGAGCCTGGAGTTGCCTGTTAAGTCAGTACTGCACATATGGCTATTATATCCCATTTAGTTGCATGTGTCACTGTACATTATGTATTGTAACAACATATGCAAGGTACTACAGTATGCTACCCTGTGCATGCACACATGTGCATACTATATGCTATTGTACAGGTGACTGTGTTAACATGCACAGTGCACCCTGTGGCTGTCATACAGTCATGGATAATGTTCATACTGCTGTGACACCCCTATACAGGTACCTCTGGCGTGCCGCACAGACATGAGTCCGTTGCGGGTGAGACTGTCATCAGTATCAGGCATGTTAAAGCATAGATCTTTTTGCCATGTGGCCAGTTAACACTTGTACACTTGATGTTTGTTCCAGTCACGATATACAGGTAGCATCACCCATCATTCACACAGGCCACCCATGTGCAATATATACAAATGAAATGACACACTGACATAAAACCACAGTATTTGTCATTGCTACATGTGTGGACAGCTGTGCATACAATGGTGGAGGTGTTCTACAATGGATGCATATGTACTATACATTGGAATGACACGTGTGGTACGCAAACAGTACCACACAGTGAGCTGTGTTATGGGCAGCCCACAGGTGTTACCATTGTGTTATATGCCCCTACAATGGGTGCACACATTGTGATGTGCCATCTGACATGTCCCAGACACGTAGTGTTTTGGCTGCAATATTGTCACACTATCCCATAATCCATACCCCACATACCAAACATACAACCCGTTGTCTGCATAGCCCTGTGGATGGTGACATATCTGACATCTATGGGTGTATGTCATATGGGACAACACAAACATGTGTGATAGAGGCCATCACACACATTTGTCCAACACATGTGCACACATGGCCATGGGGGATGGCCAGAGACATGTAGCCACACAGTAGACGTGATTAGTATACACCCTGTTTCACATTGTCCACACATGGTCCAATTATAGCCTTAGTTGACTGATTATACAGTTGATGTGGTACACTGGACATCCTAAAAGCCTGTGCACAGCTACTGGAGGTGTCACTGACGTCTACCATATAAGATGTGTTGAACATCACAACTGTGTCATAGCATGACAGTAGTCACCTGTACAGCTTCCACAGACATTGACACCACATCAGGCCACAGATACTGTACATTTCCCTTGCTGCTGTAGGACATCAGCATTAGCTGTGCACCTCGTGTGTGTGGTACATCAATGTCACGTGGGACATGGTGAATTGACAAGTCTGCTATGTGTGGACATGGTTGCCAGGCAGCTAAGACTCTGTAGTAGTTGTGCAGGGGTGTCAACTGTAGGTCCTCCAGTGACCTGTCACATGACACAGCATGGTTTGGTGTGTATACACCTCAGCATCATGGGTCATAATCCACAATTATGTCATGGGTATGCATGCAGTTATGGCTATGCAATGTGTACATATTATGCACTGTTTAGCAATATAGATGCCTCATGATGCCATGCAATGGCACAGTGTCTGTACTTCACACTGTATAGCAATGTAGACGGCTCACACTACCCTTCCATACTCATGCACATTTGCTAAACTTGCATTCTATCTGTAGGGCATACAGACAACACTGCAATATGATGCCCATTGCGATGCTGTACATGTGTCAGGACACCATTGTGTCAGACATGTATGCATGTTAATGCACACGTCAGCGGATTACATGTCAAGGTCACGTCAGCCATGTGTACTCTTATCCTGTTCTGGTCCACATGGTGTATCATGGAGATGCATGCATGCATGCTACCATGATTGTGTGAACTGCATGGCTACTGATATGACACCTGCTTGCTGTAGTGTGCACCGCAGGGAGGTATGGTAACTAACACTATTAATGTCTGAGCTGCATGCCGTCTGTCAAATCACATGCATGGTGTGTATCTGTGTGTACGTCTGTGTGTGTGTCTGTGTGTGTGTGTGTGTGTGTGTGTGTGTGTCTATTGTAATTTAGTCTTTCTTTGCATTCACAGGTGATGTAGGTGCGTTACCATCCTGCGGTCCATCTGAGGTTAGTGTCCCCACAGATACTAGCAGTGATGAACGTATGCATGAGGTACAGGCAGGGTTGTCAGGGGCTGAATCTGTGCCAATGGTTGCCAGCCCAGCTATGTCCCCCTCTTCCTCACACACAGTTCTGCTGCCAACACATACCACATAACCAGTGGCCATAGAGGAAGGATAGTCAGCATCTGTTAGTGTGGAACAGGAACGTGTGGTGGCTACAGAAGGTGTGTCTCCACACCATGGTGTCAGTGTAATGACAGCAGATGTGCCACACAGACATGCGGCCGGTGCTGCTCGTAGGAGGACCTCTGGCAGACATGCACCTGCAGGACAGAGCGCAGCAGCTGGTATCACCAGATGCATGTTCCAGACTGTAAAGGTGGCACAGGCACGTGCTGAATGGCAGAACAGAGAAGGGCAGAGGCTGCAGAGGGCTGCTATCCGTACCCTGAACGACAACATCCAGGCATTGGCTAATTCTCAACAGCAGATTGCTGATGTTCTGGAGAGGCGATTGGATGACATGGTCGGAATCCTTGACCATGGCATGGCAATCCGCGAGCTTGAGCTGTCTGTGCTGGAACATCTGGTAGGAGTGAGGCATAGGCCACATGGACATAGACCAGCTACACCACCTAGTGCAGGTCAACGTGAGCGTGCCACCTCACATGCCCGCTCCCATAGTGCCAGTAGCAGTAGCAGTGCAGCTGGTGCTGCGCTGTCCACACCAGGACACAGCAGGCCATGTGGACGTGGCCCTGGATGTTCCCAGCTGGGACACGGTTCCAGTGGACATGTGTCGTCGGACAGTAGCCAATCTGTACTTCTGCCTGGTAGTGCCCGTGCAACCCCTGGCAGGCACAGGTCACATGGCCATGGCCAGACACAGTGATCTGTACAACCTGGTCTGTACAATCTGGAGCTGTCAGTAATACCCCTGTGTAGGCCTCACAAAAGGCAGAACTGTGTGCACACATACACACACACAGCAAACACATCTGTAGGGCACCACAACACCCACATGCATACTGAACAGACATGTTCAATCATGTCACCGGCCCTTACCCACACACATGATGTTATCCATTGGTGCAGCCTATGCCCCTGGCAAACATTATCACCCTGTGCATATGATGAAGCCTGTGCCGCATCCCTGTAATCCACACCATCGGTGCAGGGACATGCTCAAATGGTCTGATGCACAGGGTGAACAGAATAGTGAGAGAAGTATATATTACATTAGTTGTGTACTGTTAACACCACCAGACATACCATGTAGTACAGGTTTAGCATGCATTGTTAAATGTTCAAAGTATATGTCTTGGTAACAACAGTAGCAGCATGTTGGTAATGATGCCCTGGTTCCCTCCCTATTGTCTACTTGCATGTGCCTACAGGTAGCAGTGTTTGCAGTCTCCCATGTGTAACTGTGGAGTACTCGCAGGCATGTATGGCAATATCAGCATGCTATATGTAGCCTCAACCTGACTGTTGGAAAGGCTAACATACTTCCACACATATACTGATCCAGACACATGTGGGCAGTTTAATAGGCTACAGTGGCTAGAGACGTGACATCCATACCAGGTCACATCACAGGTATGTTGACATGGTGCAGGGGTTGTACACAGCGGTCTGGCCAATGCTAATGTTAGAGGCCACCTGATAGCATGAGGCCTCACTGTGTAGCAGTCATACCCTGTCACATTACAGGAACATGCACACACTCTTGGGGTCAACAACACTGTAATGCACACCCCATAGTGTTGAGGTGAGGACCCCTGTCTATGTGGTCATCACCCTCACAGTACTGTGCACCCACGCGACGTGACACAGAGAAAGAACATGTACAGATAGCAAGTACGGCTGAGACCTATGGCATCAACACACACACACACACACACACACACACACACACACACACACACACACACACACACACACACACACTGTGGAGACCACAAATGTCATACACATACAGATAACTGATGTGTGTGATACACACACCACGCC